>NW_024581131.1:10329906-10537325 GCF_017639235.1 Corvus kubaryi | reverse complement strand
CTTTCTCTTTGAAAAAAATTTGTCCTGAAAATGTTGAAAACCCTGAATCTTGAATTCTTCTCTCTTTTTGATCTGCAAAAGCAACAGTAGTTCAAGCTTCTGAATTCACCTGGTATATCTACAGGTTGTCCTGTAAAGGCTCTTTGGGACTGATTTAACTAATTAGTTCAGTGCTGGGATGAAAAAAATATTATAGACTTCTCTGTTAAGATTGTTGAATAGGATAGTAGATCTTTAGGTAGGAACAGGTTTTAATCTTCCTTGGTATTTAGTACTTGGCACAGACTATGTAGAGGAAAAGCACTAAACAGTTGAAGGAAAGGTCATTAGAATGGATTACATTTGCAAGAAGACTGTTGTTTCATCAGAATAACTGATAACTTTGATTCTCTCTACTCCACCAATTTTTTTTTCTCAGCTTCTGGGAGAGTATTCCCTTCCCAAAGAAGTATTGTGAAGATGATGTAATAATCTTAGTAAGGATGTGCTAATGGTTAGATTAATCAGAAATATTTTGTTAAGTTAGAATTTTCTTTTATTTTGAATAAAATTGATACTTTATTCAATTTTTTATGAGTTTCAGTATATATTTGTTGATATTTGTATGTCAAACATTATAATGGCAAATTACAATTTGTTTTTGGGTGTCACTTTTCACTTGTTGATACCCATGGGGGGCTGTATATAATTTTTTTTTTTTTTGTCCAATGATACATCCATGACAAAGAATGGCAATATGTTTTTGGTGCTTTTATACATGAATTTTACCAGTGTCTGTACTTCAGTACTATGGAAGTAGTACTCACAAATACACCCCACTCAAAGAAAAATCCTAAACTGGGAAAGAACATGAATGTGCAAAGCAAAAAAAAAAAAAAAAAAAAAAAAACAAACAACAAACTCCCATAGAGAAAAAGGAATTCTCTGCAGGGTTGCTATAAAATTTTTGAATTCTTTCCTGCTATGACTTTTTCTGCCATCATTGTCAAGTATTTTTTTTATTACCCCTGACTGTTTAGAAGGGATTTTCACTTTTTTTTTTTTTTCCCCCCCCACATCTGGGAAGGACTGGGGAACTCAGAGAGAACACAATAGATCAGAGTTCTAAAGGAGGTCTGATGGAATAAGATGGAACCAGAAATTCTGTATAGATCCCTAATAACATGTTTAGAAAAATGCAACCTCAAAATGCAAGAAACCACTAGAAAAACAAACAAGTTTTGCTGTTTATTATTGGTGCACATTTGCATAACTCAGAAGTTCATAAGCCTACATTAAAATGTTTCTGGTTATGAACACAATATAACATATGACACATGCTAATTTTAAAAATATATTTTAGTTGACTGAAGTATTTATGTTGGTACTTAGCACAATTAGAGATGTTCAAAATAACACTCAGTGTTAACTGTTGTATTCTAGCAAATTAGTGTTTCCAATTAATTGTCCCTCTGCATGTGTGATATGAATATGCCTGCTCAGGGTTCAACATTGTGGGTGGTAGCTAGAGAGAAATAATTAAACTTTCCAGTGTATTTTTGGGTGCTAATTGTTTTACTGTGTTTTCCCTGCCCCAGTAACCTGTCACAAAGTTTTTATTTATTTTTATTTTTTCCTACTAAAATGGTAATTCTTTGGACTTTTACTTTTTTAAAGGTCTTGGTGAAGTTATGTACATATCATTCATAAAAGCTTTTGTTCACAGGCACATGATCCTCCCCATATTTTTATTACTGCACCTAAATAGGCTAGAAAGACATACTCTTTCCACTGAATGATTTATAAAGAGAACTTCCTGTGAATCCTATCAGCTTTTGACATCAATTTACCTATATCTAGATATTTTCTCTGGACTCACAATTATATGGTTTTCTGAAACCTACTTGCCATGTCTGTCAATGAGCAAATGCTGTGTGTTGATCATTGTGAAAATATGATAACACGTACAGTCACTTGAGATTTTAAAATATTTTTTGCTCATTGTAGTTGCTAGATGCATATATTCTGCATATGATTTCATGAATAAAAATTAGCTTAGAGATTAACCCAGGTGAAAGTAAATAGTATTTACAGTTAATGAATTATTTATGCTTACAGTCCATAAATGAGTTATGTGAAGGCGATGTTAGAGCTTAAGAAGCAAAGATCAGAGGACAGTAGTTGTTGGATTTTTAAAAAAATGTTTCTTTAACCTCCTTGAAGCTGGCACAAAAAATTCACTGGTACATATGTGATGGCATGTTCTTTGTATGTGCTTTTTCTAAATCATACTTGGTTTAACTGAACCAAATGGTAAGATGACCTCTAAAGTCATAATTTTTAACTTAGAGAACAACCATTTATCTGGCATGCATTGTTGAAAGCATCAACTTTGATGAAAACCAGTGTGAGTCTCTTTAGCTATGTTCATGATCATTTAGTTGACAGATTAATGTTAGACAATAGCCATTATCGAGTCAGAACTGTTGTGGCCTTATTTTGCTACCCTGCACTATCCTGGTATCTTACCCAAAAGAAAAGTACAAGTATATCCATAGGAATAGGATGAATTTAGAATTTGTTCTTGACCATAGCCAGAAAAATTTTGTGGAGTCTATTTAGAATGTTTGTGTCAGGAGGATGATGTACATCCAGCAGATGTACATCATGCTGAGAAGTAACTTTCCTGCCCATTCAGGCTTGAGAGACCCCAATTACGCTCTTTAATTGGGGGTACCATGAGGTTGTCTGCAGTGGGAGATATCTGCAGCTACCTGATGTGGGTGACCCTTTGCAGAACCTGCAATTTGAAGTGATCTTATGATATCCTTATACGCCTACCAGATTACCTGACCTTTCTTCCAGGGGTGAGGGATGCTTTTTTTTTCCTTAATCTCCAATCTAAGTTCTCGGTTTAACCTGGCTGGTCTTTTTTCCCTGACAACTTGTCTTTCTATACCTGGGGACAGCCTGCTCCTGAATATTTAACAATT
Organism: Corvus kubaryi; assembly: GCF_017639235.1. NCBI lineage: Eukaryota > Metazoa > Chordata > Aves > Passeriformes > Corvidae > Corvus > Corvus kubaryi. The sequence continues at coordinate 10,534,353 of NW_024581131.1, read as the reverse complement.
CTTTTTTAAAGCATATCCAGCTTTCCTGGACTCCTTTGTCCTTCAGGACTGACTCCCAAGGGACTTTGCCAATCAGTGTTCTACAACAGATCTAGCAAGGGACCCTGGTAGGCTCATTTATCAGTTGTGTTAGGAAGTTGTCTTCCACATACTCTGAGAACCTCCTAGACCGCTTCCTCTCTGCTGTGTTGTATTTCCAACAGACATCTGGCAAGTTGAAATTTTCAAGTACAGCGTGTTTTTCTAGATGATATTCACAGATATTAGTGCTGGTTGCTTCAATGGTACCTCTCCCACAGTCAACTTCTGCTCCAGTTGCTGTTCAGGAAAGACGGGTTCAGCCTGAAAAGTGACACCAGTAATCCTTCCAAGTCTTGTTCAATTTGTTTGATTAAAACATTAGGCTTATAAAGCTCAGATGCTAGAAATTTAAACTTAATGGTGTGAGGTTTGATAGATGTTTTTGTATGCTGCTAAGACATCTTGTGTGAAATACTTTTCCTGAAGCACCATCTCTTATCTGAAGCTGATCAATGTACAAAACAATGGATGAGACTGGATCTCTAGGCTACCAAATTGATTTATGGTGACTTTTATTTCTCAGATTTATTTCTCTGTTTAGAGTAATGCTTGAAGTTAGTTTGCAAGAAAGATCCAAGGGTAGCCATCAGGGAGATGCAATTACTAAACATATCATGCTTAAAGGAAGAGGATACATTTACTATTTTGTCTCTTGAAATGCTATCTCTGCTTTATAGGAATTAAACACTGATTGCTTTTTAAAAAGTGCCTGAGAAGTTAAGCACCTGGGGGGTCTCTGCCTGGAAGCTGAAGAGGCAATCCTTTCAGAATGTTCAAGCCACTAAATAATTGCATCAAAATGAAATAGAAATGGATCCTTACTATTGTAAGAGTTGCTATAATCTTGAACAGTCTGTTACATTGGGCAGCATAGAATGCTGTATACATCCTTCATATTCTGTATTTACTTGCTCATGATAAAGTTTAAATTATTGAAGGTCTGTTCCTTAACACTTTCTAGTTCAGGGAGAGTATTTAGCCCCAATAGTCTTCTGGCAGAACCAAGTAAAATTGTAAAGTTAAGTGATAAACCATGGGGTTTATTTTAGGGAATATATACTGAAACTCATAAAAAAGTGCCTTTCACTTCAAATATTTGTATTAATGGAGAAGTTAAGCTCAGAGAAATAAATTACTGAAAGTTGGAAAGCATGCAAGTCCAGATAGAGGTGCTCAGCTCAGCACCTATAATTCCTTCTATTTTTGAAGTTTCTATAGAATTTTTTTTTGTGAAGAGGGCAAGTAGTGCAAATTAATGTATAAATTGGAAAGTGTTGTGTTTTAGAGGAAATTTGTAATGGTAAAATAAATGCAGCCTACTTACAGAATGGGGTGGGGGGGGGTCATTTACATCGTAATATGTGGCCATATGTTGAAGTAAGGAACTCTCTTTGTGGACCTGTAGCCTTCCTTATTATTTTTATCAAATTTCTTTCTACTTATGGTATAGCTAATTGGAGTTCCATATAGGGTTTTTTTGTGGAAGTCATATTTCTTGCACCATCAAGAACACGCTAAGCACAGCATTGATTTATGAGCCAACAATAGCCATTTCTTTTTGGTTTTTTAAATCATGTTCCCCATATTTTTTTTTTTTTCTCCTCCATATATGTTTTTGAGTTCCATTCTCAGTTCCACTACCATTCCTCAACATTTGTTTCCTGTATGTGAGTTTTGGGTCCATTTCTCCTCCAACCCTGCTGCATGTTGTCTTGCTTTATGAGGAAAATGGAGCACGGAATCCATTGCTCTGTTTTCTCCTTGTGGTTACTTGGACATTTTCTGCCACTAGTCAGACCTAAAACAAAGTGGTTCAACTTTGTCTCAATGAACTTCTTAAAAGGGAATTAATTGCAATTTTTCTTAATCCTGGTTTCCTAGGGTAAGCACACTTTTCCTTCCCCTGACTGTGCGTCTCTAACTTTTTAGTCATTCAGTTGGTCACCACTGGTATTAATTGCATATAGAAGGCAAGGAAGATCAAAGGTATTAGTTAATAGAACTTTTTAAATTGAAATGAGTGGATAGATGTACGAGTAAATTCAAACTGAAGAAAAACTTGAGTATTGATGGACATATAACATATTATGTAAAAGTAATCTCACCACAAAATGTATAACCATTTCTGTATTTCTGGGAGGGGAAGTTTTGATCAAAGCTTGGGAGCTATTAGAGATAGGCATCCTGATATTCTGTGAGGGTTTTTTGTGTGTGTTGAACTGTTTTGAATCTGTAAGAGTGCTCTGTCACAGAATATTTTGTTAAATCCATTAACGTGTCAGTTTGCTTGCCTTGGTGACTTCAGCCTTCTCTTTTCACTAGTTCAGCTGCCTTGTTTTCTTGCTAAGCTTTTCCTGTGTGTCGTTGCTGTGCTCATTGTGGCACGATGCTGCAGGTAATGCTTCAAAATTGTTTTTTAGACTCACACAGGCAAAGTACTTGCCTTGTGACTCCTTCTCCCTTTGTGCCCAAAGGTATCCTCCTGTTCAGTGACCTAGTGAATGACAAAGAGAAATGACAGGGGACTTCTGTCTTCATGCTCTGCTCTGCTGGAATGAAGGAAGCCCAGCTGCTTTTAGACAGCAAGACTGAGGAGAGAACCAAATTACACACTGCGAATAATTAGAACAACATGGATTTAATATCATCATTGCTAGGCACTATTGTAGTAATTTCATTGCAACTGCTTTGTTCCTGGTTTCCGTAAATAACACCAGGTTCTAGGCAATCAGAGAAAACATTTAGATTGTTACCTAAGTTATTGCTCATATACTTCTCCAGCTCTTCTATTGCCTCTTCAATAAAACATTTCTCCTTGGCCTAGATAACTTCACATTTGACTGCTTGAACACAATAACAGAAATCCTTCTTTTCGGATGATTTTGAGTACCCTTTCATTGATCCTCTTCCCTTGTATTTTGAATTTTAACAGCCTTGTGGCATGTGATAGATACTACCTTCTGAATGGTAAAAAATAGTAAAAAGTAAGAAGCAGTGGAGGAAGTATGAGGAAGGGGAGAGGAAGCAGTTTTGTGGTTATAAAATCAGAGGTGGTGTTGGTGGTTGCAGTAGCTCTGAAGGGCAGCACTGTAAAAATGTAAAATTCCAGCTTCTGTGAGATATGACAAATGACAAATTTGAAAGACTGTAATCTGTGACATTCACTGATAAACCATAGGACTGTGTGCACTGAGTAGTGCAGATGTCTTCTGGAAAATGGAATAATGGAACTTAAGGTGTGTAATTGAGAAGTCCAGAATAGAAAATTTGGACATAGCTTAATAGAAAAAATACTTAGCTAATAAAAAGTTTTCTGGTCATATTGTTGACTTAATGAGGCTTTTTTTCTGGGGTAGGGGGGAACCCATAGAAAACTAACCTTACAAAGGCAGTTACACAATGGATGTGGTCACTACATGTATTAGCACTGCTAAGTCAGATTTATGTAGTCATTTATTCCTGAAGCAGACCATACCTGTGTAATTTGATATTCCAGTGGATGAGGAATCTAAGATGCTGCTGGTAACTTGCATGTGCAAAGCCATTGGCTCTGGAAAGCATCCCTTTTGTGATGGTCTGATATCTAGCCCTGCATAAACTGGCCAGATATCAGTCAGAAGCTGCACCCATGCTTTCTGCAAGGGATGGGTTTACACCATTGAGCTGGTTTACATCAGGACTGTGATTTTGATATTGTTGCCCCAGTCTTTGTGCTTGCCTTGCTTTGGCTTATCTCATAAATTGGTTGTGGAGTACAAAACCTGACTTTTAGATGAGCCTATCCAAGGCAAAGGCATATCTCCTGTGTTCCAGCACTGAATGAGTGCTCAGTTCATGGGCTCAGACTGGGGACAGTCAGAAGTACATCCTCAGCACATGTACAGTTTGAATCCTGAGTTGCTCCTGGTGGACTGTAGCTCCTGCTTGGCACAACTATTTGCCAGCACAGCCGTAGCTTTTGGCACAAAAGCTGTAGGTTACTGACTCCTGTACCAAAAAATATGATGATAACTAGGGATGAGTTAGATTTGAACAGACAATTTTAATAGTGTGTCTGTCTGACTCGAGTGCTTGTGACCTAATGATCACTTCACATCTGTTTTTGTAATGTGTGGATGGAAGGTGTTTTTCTCCAAGTTGTGTAATGCTTTGGATTTGCTTTTTTTTTAATTGGCAAAGATCTGATTTTCACTTCTACTTTATTTTTACTGTTAATTCCTGATTGCTGAATTGCCACTCACGTTTCCTTTTGTCCCACTGATGCCAACAGTTTTCCTGTTGTTCTTCAATGTTTTTTTCATGCAATTTTAATTGACTATTTCCCTCTTAATTAGATATGTGGCTGCAACTTTGAGGGAAAAATCCTGGCAATTGATTTCCCTCTTCAAATATGTGTTTTGAGTATTTTCAATGTTGATACAATGCTATTAAACCATAGCAGAGAACCTTAATATTAGCCTAGCTTACTTAGGTGAATTTAAGATAGCAATTTTTTTTCTGGTATATTCTCTAATACTTTGGTCAATGGGGAGACTAATCCCCCAAGCCCATCTGCTTCTAATATTTGAGTGAAAATAGAACTGGGTTTACTTATAATTTGCAGGTGGATAATCTCTGATGGTTTCTGCATTTTGTTAGGGTATCAGCACCAGAAAGTCATAAAACCAGCTGAGCTAGGAAGGTTAAGGAAGCAGCTACTCTGCATCTCTGTAGTAATCCCATAGAAGTGAGACTGCTGGAGAATCAAAAACATTTAGGGTGAGGCACCCAAATGGAATAATCTTTTTTTTTTGAAAGAATACTTTGACTTCAGCAGCCACAGTACTGAGCACTATTTCCATAAATTCTTGTAAGCTAAGCAGGAACTGGTCAAGTTAGTGTAACATACTGTGCAAAGTATTTTTCATACGAGGCCTTTTTGCCAGAATTCTTCAGGGTTGAACAATGTCGTGTTACTCTGGCACTAAAATTTTTTGTGAATGTGATGTGAAAAGAAGATGATTTGAAAAGTTTTGTTGTTTTAAATATCAATTTAACAAAACCAGCCACAACTTTTATGTATTAAAAGGGATGCTCAGCAGCAGCACACTGTTTTATCATGTTTGCTCTACTTTCTAAAGTAGAAAGCAAACACACTTAAGACTATTTTGAAGATGTTGGTCCAGTGCTCTCACATATGCATAAGTGCTCTTTTTTTATATGAAACAACCTGATTTCTTTTAACCATTCTTAGAAACACTAGGAAGATCTTAAAATTTTTAAAGGTTTAACTAGGTTTCATCTCATGTTGAGAAAAAATTAATTTGATCTGAAACTGTTTGCTTGCTTCTTGCAATTACTAAAAAGGGCTCTGTCTACTCTGATATTCCCTTTTAATTTAGATAGTCAGCATATGGTCAAATTAGAATCTTGAATGACTTGATCCTTTCACCTTGAATTTTTTCATATAGTACCTATGAATGATTTTTTTTTTAAATTTACTTGTAATCTTGAGTACTTGTATGCCCTAAATATTTTCAGATTTTCTTTTTGAAATTTATCATATTTAGAGTATGGGTGAAACTTGTTTGTGGTCCTGTTGAAATATTTTGCCAAGTCTGGGCAATTTCTGGAGGAAAACCAGAATGCTAAGTGTATTCCTTAGCAAGTTATTCATGCCACCATGAAATAACAGAATCCCCCTTGAAGACAGTTCTTGTTATATACAGCTTTTGTATAACTTTCTAGCACCAGCTGGTGGATCTGTGTATAAAGAACACAGAGATAGTTGCAGTACCATTTTCATCTATACTGAAACAAAATGAAATGCCCTGGGGCAATGTCTCTACTTACATGTATTTTAAACCTTTCAGTAAGGATGCTTATGTGACTAATATTAACTTTTTCTGACACTTTTGTTTCACCACAGTGAAATTATACTAGTTCTTGTAGCTTTTTGTGCCTACTGAGTTGAGAAAGCACAACCTATGTTGATGCTTTATAAATGGCATTGCTTAAGCTTGTCCCAAAGCTCCACTAGGTTTTGATATGCTTTTCTGCCCTCATAAATATTTATACCCATCCATGCTTGACAGCTGAGGAAAGTTTGTCCAAACATACCCTTTGGCCTAATCAATGCAACTTTATAGAAATTCCTTTCTGCAGTGCTGAAGGTAGAGAAAATAACTGGAGTGCTGCTGTGGAGGTCTCAATCCTAGCCACATGTGAGCAGCAAGCACTCTCTTGTGACATGTGAAGTGAGAGTGTGGGTCAACATTCCTCATAGTCTGAATGAACTAAATTCTCACAGTACAAACCACTACTTTGATATGTGTCCTGCCATTCATTGTTAAAACTGTAAGGATTTAAAACTGTAAAGATGCACCAATATCATGAATTGGAATAGTAGATCTTTACTATATTCACTCCTCCTTGTCTGTGGAACAGTATCGTCTACTTTTTTCCCATGTTATACTGTTGGTGACAATATGGGAGTGCTTGTGGAAACTGCTTTGGGGAACCTAGCGAATGGTTAGGAAACCATGAACTGTAAGGGTCCCAAAACAGTAGAAACTGCCTTGTAATAAATTAAGGGAAACTAACAAGAGGAACTCATGTTTGGATAGCATACAGAACACTTGCAGGATTGTGTTAGAGGGATATCTAGCCTTTACTAGGATTTTAAGGATATCCAGTTATTGTAGGCTCTAAAAATAGTGGTAGACGTGGTATAAAAGCCCCAAGGACTTTTACTCCGAGATGTGGTAGTGTGAGAATATGGATAGCAGACTGCTGTTACTTCTAGCTTTTTCTCCTTTTCATAATGACTATCCAATATCTGTTGGAAGTCAATCAGTTTTGAATGCATTTCTGTTGCAGCAGCTTGAACTGAACTTGCTCTGATTAAATATGTTCAGACGTAGCCCGTGCCCTCTGGGTGCTCGAGTGCTGGTGAGAGGAGTAAAGGTAGGGGTGGCTGGAGACATTAGGCTAGCTGCAGGTTCTGCAGATGCAGGAGAAGAGACGCATGTAAGTGAGCATGTAGGAGCCCTCCCCTCTGGCAAGATGTCAGGATCCATTTGGCAAACTGACGCTCAGCCTGAACGAGGGCTGAGCCTGGCATGGAGAGCCCAGCTGAGGCAGGTGCTTGTGCACTTGGCAGCAGTTTGGGCTCTGGGCTTTGCTGTCTTGGGAAGGAGGGGTCTGCTGGAAGCTGATAAATTACTGTGACAAAGAAGTTCTTGTGCCTGGTGATGTTATGGAGTAACTACGCTGTAAAGGACTGATTTAAGTGCATATTCAGCACAGCTGATACATCACAAGCGTTTTTCTGAAGTACTTATGGCAGAGAATGTGTTAATGCCTCTCACTGTTTTCCTTAATGCAGTTAGGGATAAATCCTTGAAATAAGTGCCAGTTACTTAAGCTGTTTACTTCAGTTGTTCATTTCAAACTTGCTGTACCTTGCTTATGTGACTGAACTGCTCTAACCCTGCGGATAATATTACACACATATGACATGGTGGTTGTGATGCACAAGATCTGAAGACTGAAGATGCCAATCAGTACTGAAATCGTTACTGTACAAGATGTGATTTGTACCATTTAATGTGTCTAGCTCAAAGTTTAGCATCTGGCCTAAACTGTAGTGCCAGCCCTTCTCCTGTTCCTATAGAGTCAAGGCAAGGAAAAGATTGCTTCTCTCAAATAATTTATACTATTTAGATCTTTTACACATCTAAATTTAGAGTATGGTGAATCATATTTGTGGCAGCAGATATTTCCTTAAATTGATTAGTTAAAGTACATTGGAAAATTTAGTTGTCTAACCTAATAAAGTTAAATGATTCTGAATTGATCTTTATATGCAGGCCAACTGGTGTCTTGCAGTTGGTTTCGTAAAAATATGAACATAAATGTCTAGTATGGCACCTATCAACTGTTTGGTATTAACCTCTCCCCTTTTCTTTCTGAAATGTATCACAAAAATAATTCTTAATTTAATTTTCTAATTTTTACTGGGTGATTTTAAAAGCCAAAACAAATCTGAAAAGTTGAAAACAAAAATTAAAGAATTCCAGGCTTGATTGTGGCTTAAACAACTGAAGAAAAACAAGGAAAAGATTTTGATCTTAGTAAATGCTGCTTCTTTAGTATACTTAAATATAATTGAAATGGTAATCTTATGGTTAAAAACAGCTCAAAAGAGGAAAAACATCAGCAAAACAAGTCTATGAGCTATAGATGTTCTGCATTTGGAGAGTGGGTACATTTGATTCAAGTTCTCATTAGGCAGTATTAGCTACAGAACATTTTCCATGTGTTTTATATATATTTTGTGACGTGTTTTGGCATATGACCAGACAAAATAATAAAACTTCCATTTGGGAGTTCAGAATAAAATCTCTTTGCCAAAGCTCATTTGCATTAATTCTCCTTTAGATTTAGCCAATTGAGTGAAGTGGCTGTAATCTGTAATCATTTTGCTTGCTTAAGCATGTGTGATATAAAAAATAGTGTTTATAATGCAGTTGTCACGTTGATGCACAAGGGTGTGCTAGCTCAGGGTGTCCATTGCTGACATCTACATGGTTTCTCAGCTGTAGGTGTCGAGGGTTATATTGTTAGCTAAGATTTTTCTAAGAGAATGAATCTTTAGAATCTTTAGCAATGTTCAGGCAAGTCTGAACTTTTGGAGTTCCAAATGGCCAGAAGCCATCATCTTTGTATCTGGTGTGGGGGAATGGAAAGCTTATGAGTCTGCTAATATAATAGCATGGCAATGGGATTAGTGTTGATCACTTTGTTCAGGAGAGAGGCTTGATTGAGGGTGATGTCTGGCAATATTACGTTAGGTTGCTGTGTAATCCACTCTGTAATAGCTGCTGTCATCTTTGACTTTGGACATTAATCAGAGTTTGTCCTCCACACGTACTCGGCTGGGGTTGAACACCCTGAGCTTTCCCTGTACAGCTATCTGTGATTCAATATCAAATTCTACTCAGTGTGTCCCCCTCTGTATCAGCAGTCAGGCTACATCAGACTGTTTTCAATCACAGTGAAATGTGGAGCTAGAAAACATCTCTATTCTGTATCTCTTTTCAAACACTTTTCCAACTCTTAACCTTGACCTAGATTTGTGTAGCTCTCCCAAGAATTTGTTCATCCAAGAACAACACCTTATACACGAACATTCCTCATGCGTGCTATACTTATCTAAAGTGAATGGCAAATGAGATTCTCCCCGAAGGGTTACATTTCTATATATTAACTTACTGCTGATCAGTTATAATCTGAGAATTTGACATACTAGTATTTTAATGGGAAACCAGTTTATTTCTAAAAGTCGTCATGTTCCTTGTAACTTGCTCTAATAATCAGTTCAAATCGGATCCAATGATGACATCTGATACCTCTTCTACTGACATCAGCTTATTTTCATCACAACTTTGCATTTACACAGAGATCATTCTCCAAGATTTAAGTTAGTTACTTGCATCTCACTTATGTTAGGCTAGGTGAGGAGCTCAGTGTACTTATTCGCTTGCTCTTTCCCCTTCCAAAAATTATTATTCAGAAGGAATGATAATTACAAGGTTGAAGATAAATGGTCTAATCCACTGTCTTGAATTTTCTCATTTTCCTGCATTATTCATATTTTTTGGCTGGGTGGAGGAAGCACAAGCTGAATGCTGATTCCCATGCTGGCTGCTGTCTGTCCACTGCCACCTGTTTCTTTCCAGGAGAATATCTTAGGTGTGCACCTATTCTCCAGCTCATGATTTAGGGGACTTGCAACTTTGAGTCTCTTGTATCTTTTCATTGGCTCCATACCATGTGCTTTTAAAGTCTGTGGAGCAAAGAAGTTTTCTAAATTGGAATGAACACAGGCAGCTCTGCTGCCTGGTGTCTATAAACCCCAGGGAACTTGGGGAGTTTAATCTCCTCTGCCTAGGGATGAACTAATTTTGTCTGTCACCTCTTGTCTGTTAATGCTAAAGCATTCCTGCTTGGCAAAATTGCTCATTTTCTCCCAGCTCTTCTGAAGTAAAACACCTTTCTTTGTATTTTCAACTGGGTTTTTTCTTGTTTCTGCTTGAGTTAGCAGCTCTTCAGACTCTGGTCTGTATTAGTTCCTCTGGCCAGAGAAACATTCTTTGACTTCTGGGGCTTGGGTGAAAAAAGACAGGTCCAACTGAGAAATTGCTATAAAAGTAGCCTCAGTAAAAGGCCCTTATGGGCCCAAAGTTGATAATAAAGGTAGGGTTCAATGCAAGGCCACTGAAATATAAAAATTGAAAGCCAGAATTTGGGGACCTGATAAAGCCTCTGTTAGTACCTCAGTGATGAAGGTTGATAGGACTTCTACTTCTGAATCCACCCAGTGTTTTTTGTAAATCTAAAACTGAATTCAATTGATTTTACATTTATTTTGCTATTTATTTTATTTTCTTTTAAGAGCAATTATTTTCCAGAATAAACCACACTTTTTTAATGTGACTAAAAAGCCTCAGCGTGTTGTTTTGGGATTTATTCTGTTATTTTTACCAAACATAGGTCAGAATTGAAATACATTTGAGATTAAATGCCTTCTGGAAGAACAATTCAGGCACAAAATAGCATAATGATGCTCTAGAACATTCAATGAAAAAGTTAATGTAACAAATGCTCTCATAGTTAATGCTCTTTCATACCAGTTATGGTTTAATTGTATGATCAGAAGAAGGTATGACAAAAAAGACAAGGATTTACACTGGTTAAGTGGTAGTGCCTTCTGTATCTTTATTTTGTAGCTATCTTTGTTAGTTCCCCTGGCAGCTGTACCAGTTGGTACCTAAACCAAATGTCGTTTGGAAAACTGCATCCTAGAGAAAATATTAAAAATCTAAGACAGAAACATGGTATAAATTCTGATCTGTGCCTAGAAGATATTTTCACTTAAATTAATTGCTATTTAGACTGACTCAATTTAGAATGCTTTCTGTTGTTCCCAGTCTCATTCTTTCCACAGAAAGGTAAAAAGTAGATGGAAAGAGATAAGGAAGTGTTGACGAAAACTGGTAATGATATCTTAAAAGCCATTTGAATAGAATAATTGGGAGATTGAATTAAGCAGGTATGAAAAAAGCATGCCTGAGTCTGTTTTTGCAGGGTCAGGCAGTCAGAAGGATCAAGCTATTTAAAATACCCAGTGCAGGAGTAATGGAATAGGGACAAAGAATTTTTCTATGGAAACGGAGGTTGTCCAGTGGGTGATAAACAGTAGTCATTGATCAGTGCTCAGAGGCTACATCGGAGCTTTAGCTGAAATCTGAAAGCACAACTGTATTTGCATGACTACTACTTTACCAGGTGTTAGAGGAACAGTAATTGGGATTTCCTCATTGGCTGTGATGTGCAGGAGAGAACAAACAGCTGGATTAAGTGACCTTACTGTACCTGCTTTCAGTTTTGAAAATTAAATTAGACCAGTCTGAGTATCCCTATCTATCATGCCATCTGTAGTGACTGTGGGCTGCAGCCATCCTACTTGAAACACTAGAGAGGTGTTACAAGTTTACACCATCTGTGCTAATGCTGTAAAAGTTCTGCGGGCTGCCGGGCACTTGCTTTTCCCTGTTTTAATTCCATTCTCTTGGATGGGCAGTTTGAAGCTTTTCCTCTGCTAGGAAATGGAAATTTCAGAGTTGTCATGTTCATTGACTTGTTTACATTTTCCAGCCACTGATTATTTTGGGCTTTCTCCATATGATACTTCCTCTCTGTGCATAGGCAGTTTCAAAACTTGCTCTGCTCTTATAATAAGCTAATTTCTCCTTTGCGCTGTCTGTTATCTCATGGGTCCAATTTTTGCTGTTTATTTCTACTTGAGTGGTTGTTCTTTCATTTTTTTTGTTCTGTGGGTTTTTTTTTTGTTATTGGGGGTGGAGGAAATTTCTTGTGGTTTGCCTTTTTTTTTTGTTTTTGTTTAGAAAACCACCTGTTTGTCTGTTTGAATTCAGTTTGCTTAATGAGAAGACTTTTGTGGAGCAAAGTTCTGAATGATCCTTTCCTCCTCTGCCCTGTGACTTTGTCATGAGGAGCACTGCTGTTAGTAGTCCATTAAATATTAATGGCTCTCTTTGCAATTTCTCTCTAATGTGCTTTATTTTGGTACCAGTCCAAGCTGTGGAAATGAAAACCCCCTCGGGACCTTATGTAGAATGTAATTTGCTCTGCAGTTTTGGCTGTAAACATGATAATAAATTAGAGGATGTAATGAATATTCATTGAAGCGCACAAGGGTTTTCTTCACCAATGTCTGCTTATTGGTTTCCCTCCATACTGTACCTGATGAGAGATGAGCATGGATGTTGGCAGCCCCAGTGGCTTGATATGTTCACTGTGTGATGTTTTTGCCTTAAAAAAAACATATTCTAAACAAGGGCCCCAAAGTGTCTTGTCCTTGCAAAATTTATAGGAGAAAATAACCAACCCCTTAGTGTTCCAGTCTGTTTAATGTGGGTTAATAATTTTAAAATCATAAGTTATCCTTGTATATGGATGCAGCTTCACTGCCTTAGTTATCCTGTGTTGAGATTCAGGACAATTTCTCTCACTCGAGTGAGAGGTGTGGTTTGATGATCTGCTTGATATGTTTTGTTAAGTCCTATTACTCAACGTTTAGGCAAGGTCAGTTCATAAAATTCAGTTCATAGTAAAGGAAAAAAAGGTTTTTTTTCACATTTCAATACAGTTTTATCTTTTATAAGAACTTTTTCCATTTTCAGTACTAATTCTCACTTTATTCCTTTTCAATATTGAGTCTGTTTTGGGCTAATTGAAAATACTGTATATGGAAACGATGAGAAAGGGCTTTTCACATTTAAGTTAATTTGTGTGGTTGTCATGAGAGATTGTTAAATTCTGATTACTTCTGAATTAAAAAAATCAGAGTAAACTATCTGCCTAATTATATCTCAGTATATAGCTATTTATAGGATATACACTAAGTATCAAGCACACTAAATATACTGCACAGACTTTGGATGAGAAAAGCTTCAGTTTAGGAAAACTCATACTGTAAGTGGTGTGAAGCTTTTTCTCTCTACCAATTTGCACTGAGTAACCACTCTAAATCTGTTACCTTTCTCTTTAGTGGAGAGTACTTAATGCTTCTATGCTTCTGCCTTCATTTACAAATTGCATGAATTTTTTCTATAAAACTTTTTGGTTAAGTAAAATGTTCTGATGGAGTGTGGTTGTTTTTTTTTTTTTTTTTTTTTTTTTTTTTTTTTTTTTTTTTTTTACTCTGTCAACAGCTTTGAGAGGAATACAAAGTCTGTGTTTTCATAGTCTGTTGAGTAGTTTATTGGCTTGGGATATCTGAGAATATCTAGGTAATCTCTGATCTGATTGAGACAAAGCAGTACTTTGAATATGGATCTGCCACAGCCTGATCATGGACTTTAACATCTGTCAGGCAATGGAATGTGTATTTTTCCTTTATGCTGGATCAGTTGATGGCACAAATAAAGATGGATGTTTTCCAGTCCAGAATAAATGATTTCTTAACTCTCTTTAACTGCTTCTTTTCCATTCAATTTCATGCTTTTTGTTGCTGTGCTTCTTCATTAAGAAGTTCACACTTTATCAGGAATTTCTGCATTAAAACAGTTCTGGTGTTGAGAATGTGTATGTCACAATGCCACAGTGGGAATGGCTAGATCAGTTTTAACACCCTTCCCAAAATGAGGATATGGTCTCATTGGCTAGCCTCACTAAACATCTTTGCCATTTGTATAGGAAATCCAAAATAGTTCAGCAGAACGTCTTTCCTGTCTGACATCTTTTGTTACCTTGCAGATTTTGCTACTTGCATGTCTTACTCTATCTTGTTTGTGTAACTCCATAATAAGTCTCTGTTTGCCCCTTTGCAATTAATTCTATTTATTTTTAGCTTGGTTAGAAATGCTGGCTGCTGGTTATGTAATTAGTGGTGTAACAATGTCACACGGTACTTATCAGTTCTTGCTGGTTGTGCTGTTTTAGTTTGCTTATGCTTGTGCTCAAGGCATTTGAATATTAATTATGTCTTGCTGAGTTTGATTTTACTTTGAGTGCAACAGGTTTCTGCTTCTGCTTGAGAAGCACCAATGGCTCTCTGCTGGTGCTGGCAAAAACAGTCTTTTGAAGTGTTTACATTTGTGACACAGATGTCAATGTTGCTTATTTATTCTTCTGTCTCGTTTGGTGGTGTAAACAGATCAGACAGAGTGCTGTGGGATTCCTCATTTGGAATGTCGCCTCTGACTATCAGAAATAAGTTAAGATGCCTTAATTGGGGAAACTCTATTGCCTTTCTAAAAATCCTTATCTGATGATTTTTAGTGTATGATGACTTGGTCAATAAGTCACCATCCCTTCTCTCATCAGTAGGTTATTTAAGTGGTTACTGCTGCTACCATATGGGTAACTAACTTGTTACCATCCAAAACGATGGGGAATATGGAAATATGAATGGTACCGTTCTACGGTTTCTGGAATGCAGAATCTCCGACAGCAGTGCCAATGCAGAAGGTCTGGGTAAAACCTGACTTTCAACACTACAGGATTGCAACTTCAACAGTTGGTTCCTTCTTAAAATATACCTACTATTGGTAATTCTGTGCCTTGGTCTGTAATAAATTTGGAGGAATTGCTTCAGCCTCACCATGTCAGCTACTTTGTTCTCTTGGTTAAGTAGGAATAAACTTTTTTATACTAAAGACTAAAACTGAGTGCCAGTGTCTTCTGACAATTGTAACATAATGAGCTAGTGAAGAACCTGGCCTCACCCAGCAATCCTCATGGCTGGTGCTTTTGATGGACCCTCTTCTAGCAGTAACTTGAGCAATGCTTCCCTCCTTGTCAGCCTATAGGTCTCTTGAAAAATGTACACACCGGAGCCCTCTGTGTTCTGCTGGTGATAATGCTCAGGTCCCTTCCCAAATGCGGAATCCTCTGTACTTCTAGCTTCTCATCTAGCTAAGCCAAGTCCCCAAGCTGCAGCTGTTGGACTCTTCAGCCACTTGGTTCCTGGATGGTTAGAAGGAGCCCATGCAGCTCTCACAGCAGTCTGGGCTGAACACAGTCGTCTCCTGAGAGCCCTGTGTACCAAGAGTATTTTTGGACTATTCTTGGTGTCAGTGATTCTATCTAAAAGCAATTTCTCAAAGTTCAAACTGTGTCAGTTCATGGCTAAATTATCTTCAAAGCAGCTGTGCCATTAAATACAGATCTTTGTAGTCCCTATCTCTAGTTAGATCAAGTCTTCTTTCTGTAGCTAATCTATTGCTAACATTTCCTGGTAGATGTATTTCTCACCCTAATACCTGTACTGTGCTATGCTTTCTGATTTCTGCCGTTATAGTATACGATTTAAGACAAAGTTTGTTCAACACTGTATTTTAAAGGAAGTAAGCTGCTGATAGTACTCATAGTTTAAATACACATTAAAAAAAGGTATTTTTCTAATGTTGTACCTTGTAGAGAATGAAGAGCTTGCAATAAAAGGGAAAAATCGTGAAACAAAAAGGAGACTTGTTCAGAGACATGAGAGAAGCAAGGTAAATTGGTGCTTGTACAAACAGCTCTGTTGCAATTGTAAGAACATTTTTAGTGCCTCTGGATATTTCTTATCACTAAACCATAAGATGTAGCTGCTTATTTGAAGATTGAAGTAGGTACTTGGTCTAATTAGTCTGCATCAAACAGTAGGAATTTATGAAGACCAAAGAGGGACATGTTACCTTCAGAGGAAATGATGTGTAATGGTGATAATAATAATTAATTAAAATAAAAATACATACAACCCAGGTGTACTCCAGATTCCTGATTCGGTTTATACTTCCTGCGTTCCTGATTCAGTTCATACTTCTTGTATGAAGACATATAATGCCATGACTCATCTAAATCTTATCAAAAAAATTTATATATTTGGGTGTAGTATTTTCACTTGTCAGTCATAAGATGTAGCTTTTATATTAAGTTTTTCTATATCTTAGCAAGAGCCTGTGTTACCTGGAACTGACTATGAAAAGGTGATAAAGAATGTATGACTATATTGGCTGTTTTTCAGCTCAGAGATGCATGTTGTCATTAATCTGTGATTAATTAGTAGATGACTTTAATGTCTATGTATAGCCTGGGATATAAAAGGATTATGCTGATAAAATCTAAAGTAAGTATATGGTTTTGAGATTAAGTCCTCTTATTGCCACAAATTATATTTGATCTTCAGCTAATACTCTGGAAGGAATTAATAATAATAATAAAAAAACTTATCCTTTATCAAAATTCCTTCCAGTATCTATAGTATTTTTAAATTTGACACATACTTAGGAAAGGATGGTAAAATAACCTAGCAAGATGTTTCAAGAGGAATGTGAACATCGGATCTCTGAAATTCTTTGTAGATTAATATGGCTTCCTAACAGTTGTGCTGTAGGGTAGGCACCTTAATTCTGAAGCTGGTGAAATGAAAAGAAGTGAAATATTTTACTTGTGAAAAACTTTGTCTGCAAGGGCATTGGAAGGATCAAAATTTAGCAATTATTCTTAGCATTTTTTAAAATACTGTTGAAATTTATTAAAAATCAAAATATTTGATAGTTGACTTAGTTAATGATCTTGAGGACAAAAGAATTTAGAGCAGGCTTTAAGTTAAAGCTATGGTGAACTTGTTTTTTATGGTTTTCTTTTCTTTTTTTTCTTTCTTCCTTTTCTCTCTTTTTCTCTTTTTTTTTTCCTCTCCATCTTCCTCAATTGATAATTCTAGAAACTGCAGTTTTTCATCATTTAATTTTCCAAATGCAGTATTGAAAATGGCAGCACACCAGAGATTGTGGATAACTTGATAAAATTTATTTAAAAATATGAGATCTCAGTGACTTTTTACCATTTCTTATCACCTGCTTCTTTTTCTTCCTTTTGAGAGATACCAGAACTAATTTATTTTTACAGAAAATTATGTGCAAATTTAGCCATCAATTATTTTTCTTCTGCTCCCTGCATAAGAAATTCAGGAATGAGAATTAAAAAGTTATCAAATGTTGTGTTATTATTGTGATTATCATTCACTTATTTGAAAAAACATAAGACTGTTTTCATTAGAAATATATTAGTTTGCTTGTGGTCACAAATGGACAAATAAAAGTTTCCAGTTAGAATTTAAAACTTTTTCAATAATGACTCCAGAAATGTAAGTGACAGCTAATTTGTACAGATTATAGTGCTAATATATATAAATTTTTGCCTTTTTATTTCTGTTGAATTGAGAACTAGAACCTTTTCACAGGATTTCAGAAAATGAATGCACCTCTACTTCTCTCATGAAAGGCTTCCATTAGCTCTTCGATTATCTGAATAGCAGCTGCTGAATATATAAAGCAAGGGCCAATGATGGTGCCAAAATAAATATCTGGGAAAGAGCTATATAGGAGCTATATAAACATTAAGGAATAATTCGGATCACAGAATGACTGTGTTGAATAACCTAGTATTGCATATTTGCTTTGAAAAGTGACAGTAAAAGTATTTTTCTTTATCACAAATACACATAAAAAGTTTTTTTGCAAGCTAATGACCTTCTGTCTCCAGCAAGGTTATGACCACTGGAGGAGTTTGATTCCATAAATGAAACTTAATTAGATATGAAGCTGCATGAGTCAGAACAGAGTCCAGCTGGCTCACTTGACTATAGAACTAACAGCAATGAAACCGATAGATGCTTTTGTCAACAAATTCATTAGTGGAGACTGTGCTGGCTAAGAACATCCATTTTTTAGTTTTTTTTTTTCCTTTTATATTCAAACCTTCTCTTGGACTTCGAATTAATCCAAAGAATGGATCATAATGCTCGATGCAGTGCTGTTTAAAGCATATTATGAACCCTAATGAGTTGCTCATTGACTTCTCATCACATCACTTTTGTTCCTCCAGTGAGGACAGAAAAATATTCATTTTGCTAATATCTATTCCTTGCATAAATAGCACAGGACAAAATGTAACTGTTGACACTGCTTCCTGTTCATCACTTGACTGTTTTTGCTCAATTATCTCAGCAGCTGGATGAATAGGATACAAGGTCTGATTTCCCTATTTTGCATTAAGTATAAAGAAGATAACCAATGCAAGTTTGATTAGAAGGATGGCTCCTGAATATGGCAGTCAAAACAGGAAGGACTTTGGTATTTGCTACTCTGTTCTGTATGTTTAGGCCAACCTCTAAAGGTTGTTGGTGTTTTAGCTCTACTTCATACTACACTGTAGTTAATTTTACTGAGTGTTCAATTTTATCAAAGATTTTTTTTCTTTCTCTTTTGTTTCCCTTTTTACTTACTTTTTTTTTTCCTTTTGCCAGCCTAATTGGGGGGCTGATTCTTTATTGTGGTGGTTCTAGAGGAGGTAGTGTTAAGCAATTGGAATAGGTAATTTTAAAAGTCTTACCTTTTTCTTTTTTTTTTTTCTTCTAGATGGTTAATACAAAGTATAAACCCACTACTCTGTTGGTATCTACTAGAGACATTAAAATAGATGAGGCCAAATCAATGACATGAGTATTTAGGAGAGGAGGAGAAGAGCAAGGGACTTCCCTGCAAAAAAAGATTTGATGAGGAAGCTTTGCAGAATGGAGTTCTGCATTTTTTAGTGGTATGGGCAGCAATGGTGTGGAAAACCAAAAAAGATAATTCAAGGGAGGCAGAAAACCTCTAGTCCAAAAATAAAATCTTCTGCCTTGACGAAAAGGAGTATGTTCCTTGTTCCTGCAACACTAAACTTGCTGTAAACTTATTATCTCCCTCCCTCTTTCTATGAATCAGTGAGAAGTCTGCTTGCTTGTGATGGTGGTACCAAGAGCAACATATAAACTGTGTTTTAATTCTATAAGCTGTTATTGTAGCCTTCCCTCCTTCCCTCATTTTCCTTGGAAAATGAGGAATAATTTGTGGATCTAGGAAGGGGGAATGGTGTGCATCACTTTTCATCTGGATTCATATTGACATTTTCTTGCATCTGCTATTAAGAATGGAGTGCAGATAACAAAGCAGGTACCAGGTATATGCTGCATTTTGCATTTGAAATATTTGTATGCTAGACTTGGGATGGGCAGGACTTGCTGGGTCTACTGTTAAGGAGTACCAAAAGTAAGGATAGTGGAAGTATGAGGAAAGGGAAATTTACATGGACAAACTTCATGCTGGGACTACTCTGTGGCAATAAAATTGTGGAAGGTATCTTTTCAGCTTTTTACTGGCTAGGCTAGTGGTTTAATGCCTTAGAAAGCCTCGAGCAGCCTAGAGAGGTAGCACGGGCGATCTAGCACTTTAGTAGCTCTAAAATCGGCACCTGTATCAGCTGCAAAGCAAATACCATCAGCAGAAGCAAAGAGGGAGAAATACAGCTCTCTGCTCGCTCAATTCCCTGCAGTTAGAAGCCTTCAAATGAGACAGACGACAAGAGATGTTCACAGGAAAGTAGCTGAGCCAAGAGAGGGTGAGAGCTCCCTCGATCGTCTCTTTTATTAGGAGAAGGGGAAAGGGGAGGACTGGGGGTGGACCCGGGGTGAGCGGCCAATCAGACACTGCTAAAGAGTTTGAGTTACATTTGGCTTTGCCCGCACTTAGAACAAAGGAGCTCAAAGCACATGGCAGGAGCAAGTGTCTTTGGGAGGGGGAAGGGAAGCTCAGAACAGGCAGCAACATAAAATAGCCAAATCTAGTTAAGGTTGGAATATCAGATTGCATTTTTGTATATGTTAAAAGAACTGTGAAAAGGTTAAGGTTATATTAGATGGTCTTTGCCTTTATTATGGCCCATTCTTAGCTGAACATATGTTCAGATTACAATTTTTTGACCACAAAATTTACCTGTAGGAGAAGGGAAAAACTAAAAAAGCAGTAACAAAACACTGATGTTCCCGTTGTAAAGGCAAGAAATTCCCTGAATTTCAATGTAGCAATCTAGATGGATCCTGGTTTTGTTGTCATTATGGTTTAGTGAAGGAATTGGCAACAGATTATCTTCTCTAATCCATGATATAGCAATGGAGTGCATCTACCCATGACTTCTGAGTATATCTGGTGCCAGCAAGAGTTGGGCGGGAGTGTAGCCTGTGGTTTGGTGAGGCTCTGTTATGTTTTGAGACATGCTGAATACAGGCATCTTCTGCAATGCAACTGCTGATTTAGTGGAAAATCCATAAAGATTATCCAAGCTTCTAAAAAAAAAAATGCAATTGGTGCATATATCATGGAGTGAACATACTGTATTCTCCCAGAATATGATTTCATGAAAAAGAATAAGCAAGGTGGAGGGAGAGGAAAAGGTGGTGTTGTGTGTGTATCTGTATAATTGAATGAGGTCTTGCTTTTGACCTGATTAAATAGTCCACTTTAGCTCCTTCTACTCTTGGCCTCTGCCGTCATAAATAATCCTTGGGATCTGCATGCTGACAATGTTGCTGTATGCAATGGATTTCATGCCCTTGCTATAATCTGAGCATGTGATGCCATTCTGCTGGTATGTGTGTAGATACATATGAAATTTGAGTACAGACTACTAACTTTTGATATGCAAGACATAAGCAGACTAGTCAGGTTTTTTGGTTTACGCTTTGCAAGTCTTGAGTGTTATCTCTATGAGAGCTTAAGCAAGATTTAGTAAATAACTTGAACAGCACATAAAAAGGGCAAGTTCTTGTTTTTGTTTTTTAAGCTGTATTTAAACCCTGTATTTACAAATCCTTGTGGAGTTGCAGTTGTAATACAGAAGTGACTGAACTCTGGTCTTCTGCTGTTAACAAATGCAAGCCTCCACCCTCAGAAGTGGGGAAGACATGGAATTTGTGTGCTTTTTGCAGATTAGATTTTTCCAGGGCAAAATTCATACTGGCAAATTGAGTTCCTCTCAAGCACTTAATGATGGCAAAAGTTCCTAACCCAGATTAATGTTATTTTACAAAGTCTTTGCTATAATGTACCTCCCACCTTGACAACCTGCTTGATCTCTTCTGCCCAGAGGGCAGTGTTCTTCTGTAGTCCAGTGCCTGTCCTATCCAGCTGCAATAGATGGGCAAGTCATATGTTGGTCTAGTATTGAGAGCTTTTATGGAATTCTTCTGTGTTCTGTGTTCAGGCTTGTGTGTCTGTGACACAGTAGTTGGAGAGATACGGGAAGCCTTTTTTGGTAGATATTTTGGGGGATTCAAAAAGTTAAAGTGCTTTCAGATCAACAATTGATTTCTAAAAGGCAGCAGTAACTTCAGGCTTTGCCAGGTCATTTACCCCGTAACTCACCTGTCTACCCCACAGCTGTGTACTTACAGATCTGCAAGTCCTGATATACTGCTTCTTCATTTTGACTCATCTTTCTTTCTCAGCCATGCTGGTGGATCTGAATTTTTGCCAATGCCAGTGTAACATACAAAAAATAACAAACACAATCCTTTAATTGTACTTTAGATATTTTTTTGAAAGTACTATTAACCAACTTCAAAGGACATGATAAATGGTCATATTAACAGCTGCAGTAAGCTTCTGTTGCTGCACTGAGCAAATAATTGCTTTGACTTAGCTGGACTTACTGCAGTTTGCATCAATTGAGAATCTCACTGAAGCTGGAAGCAGCAGTTCTGGTGATTGCTTTGCTTTTTCCGCTTGTTCCTGTACATAAATGAAGCGTAAGCTTGTATGTGTTCTTTTTATGAAATTTATTCTGCTTATATTTTGCAAGGTAGGTCTTACTGAATGCTGATGAAAGTCACACCTGTCTGCTCAATTAAGAACAAAGAATGTAGTTTATTTGCTGTTCATCAAAATCAGTGTTTCCCTTGGATGAAAACTTGTCTGCTGATAGCAATGACAGCCACCTGCATATGTCTAACAACATAATATAGACATTGCTAATACGTTGCAGAATAGGAAAGAAGCAGGAATTGCTGTACTCCAGATGGAATAAACCCAGAAAAACTGTAGTGCTAATGAGGCAGATGACCCCATGTGATGAATTTACTTTCTCTTCCACTCGGTGAAAGTGGTGTAATGTAGTCATTTCCAGGTCCTTCTGTATGTTGCCTCTTCTGCTTATTCAAGAGTAAATGCTGCAAAGAATCATAGAAAACTGTGAAATTATTCTAATCTCCATCTTTCTTGGAACACAGAACTGCTCTTTTAAATATAGTAATTTAAGCAGAAAAGGAATAGTTGGAGCATGATGCTGATGTTTTGGTATTTCAGAATGTGTGACAAATTGTTCAGCTTAAGCTGTATGTTTAAATACAAAAAAATTTTACAAACCTAAGCAGGTCAAAAACCAGTGACTGCTTTGCCATCTTTTAGTACATGCAAATGAGTCTCAGAACTACTGTTCTATGTGAGTGCTAGTGAAGTGGCCATTTCCATCAGCAAGAAACTTAGCACTTGTAGCATAACAGTGTAATGTTGCAGATAACTTCATTCTCCACAAAATTGCTGTGACTGAATTTGCAATTGATTGGTCCCAGTGATATCAAGTGGTGTACTTGTGGTAGTGAATTTAAGTTGAAGAACTTAGAGAATCAGCTGCATTCAATCACTGAAAAATAGGAATTCAAAGCAAAGTTCAGAGCAAATACCTTATATTTTAAAAGGTGTGGGTTTTTAAAAAATACTACTTTTGCTGTTAAACTGTATTGAATTTTGTCAGTCTGGTATAAAGAAATATGTTGTATGTTCTTATGAATTTTTTTTGGTTCAGAATAGAAAAAATACAAAACAAAAGGCTGGATAACTTTTTCTAAAGTCTAAGTAGATAATAATGACGATAAAAAATGCTTAGCACAACTCAGCTTACTTTGTGCTTCCATGTGCATTATTGATGTCTGGCTCTATTTTCATCCTCTGAAATGCCTTGTTACATTAGCTGGAATGATCCTTATATGATCCTTATCTCACTTTGTATACTGACAAGGACAAATTCTGAAACAACCTTTGAAACAAATGATATAGATGTGATGGAAAAATGTTATACGGAGACATTACTGTTTTTCAGTTACTACGGTAGCCTTATATTATCCTGAATAACAACAGGCTTCTTTACCAAAAACAATGATCAATCATGCGTAGTGGAAATGTAACTGAGGTTAATTATGGGGCGGGGATCACGGAAACTCTAATGAACCATAGTGTTTATAACATTAAAAACATCCCATTCAGAAGACAAATATATTCAAAATGTTCAGGAAGGAAGGTCATAAAAGAAGTGTTGTTCTTTTTTGTTGATATTACGGTAGGGTTTTTTGTGGTTTTGTTTTGTTTTGTTTTTTCCAAACTATTGTGCTGTATTTATGGCAAACTCGATATAGTAGCTTCCCATAAGAACCACCAGGATGGCTTGATGCTGGAGTTCTTCAGTGCTGTCTGAAATTTTTTGTGTTCACGTGGTAAAAGAAATGGAAGGAGAATAAGTGAGTAGAAAATTAATGAATCCTTGTGAGCCCCTCAGCCTGCAAGGAAGGGGAGCTGTGTGTCCACTTGTTGAACAAGATTAGGGAACACATGTGGCACATAAAACATTTTGTTTTGCTTGGTTAACTCAGATGGATTTGTTCCAGCATCTGAAAGATGCACAGGAATTGGTAGGGTAGAAGCAATGGGTTGATTGCTACTTGACAGGTTTTATGTCACCTTGAAGCAATGAACTACAGTGCTTGCACACCTGAGTTAAGACTGACATGCAGCTGAAGGGCAGGCCTGCTTTGTCCTTTGCTTTTACCTGTTTCTACTGTTGGTCTTTTGTGTATGTTTGTGTGTGGGGTGGTGATGTTTGGTTTTTTAGTTCATGTAGCAGCACAAAATAATCAAATTATTTGCTAATCCAGTAGTGGATTACTTTGCAGCAAACTGAACTTGCCATGTCTCTGCATTGTTAATGTTTACCTTGCACCTAAGTACTAACCTACTAAATATATGATTTGTTGATCTCAGGTAATCATAAACCCATTTTTAAAGACAGCTTGCGTCTCACTTCTGTTTTAATTTTGAGATGCAGGCTTTGTAAGGGATGGCTACACCTAGGTAGAGGTAATAGCTTTTGGTCCTAGGGCTGACAAAGAGCTGTTGTTGTTCAACTGCTGCCTTACTACCCTCACCTAATGCCAGGTACTTCATCTCAGTGAGTGACTGATATCACCAATATGATGAGTGCCTGGTATATCACTAACATGCAGTCTAATGAATTTCTCATTTAAATCTCTTATCTACTTCTTATGTAAATGACGTAGGAAGCTATAAAAACAGATGGCAGACTTGATAACAAAGTCCTTTCTATTTTTTGTCACCTACTGTCAAGTTTATGGGTTCCTGAGTGTCACTTCCATATACTTCTTGTTAACTTGTGTTGAAGAGGAGCTCCACATTCTTGTGCTGTTGGATCTTCACAGTTTAGTTTAGCTGCTTGTTAATCTGACAAGAGTGCTCAACATTTCATTTAGTAATTCAATCTTGCTTTTTCTGAGCTTCTCCCTGTGATTCTGAGGTGGGAGGCATACATTAAAGATCTTATGATATGCATATTAAAGATTTTAAGATTATTTTTTTTTTTACAATCTGGACTGTGAATAGAAATGAAATAATACTTTTCATTTAAGCTGTAGTATCAAACAAATAATTCGTAGTGAATTCCTGACCACAGAGGTTGTAGATAAAGGGGATGCGTGTGTGTACATGATCTGAAGGAGTATAATACAATCTGTGAGTCATGTCTTTCTGAAATGCATAATATTTCAATGGCAAGAAAACAGGGCTATTTATGAGCTTGGAACTGAAGAGCTCAGAAGTTCTGATGTGTTTTCATGAAAATGAACTTCATTATTTTTTCAGCAAACTTTTATCAGATACTGATTTGGATATTAAAATATTGCATCTGATTTACAAAGTGTTAAATATTCAGTTTTTGAAGCTGGACCTTGCTGAAGACTTACTGACCTTACAAAGTACAGACAAAACAGTACTGTTTACATCTTGGTGCCAACAGTGTTGGCTGAAACTAGGTGTACTGAAGTGGTTGTTTTTGAGTGCAGCTTCTAGGTGAATGTAGCTAGCCAACAGGATTTGCAGGGAAGAAAGTTGAAGAATGTTTGGAAGGTCTGAGAGGCTTGTTTGAATGCAGGCTCGTGCTCAGTAGAGTTGCAGCATAAATTAAAGGAATGACTTCTGTTTGCAATTTGTGCAATATTTCTTGTTGTTTTGTGGGGAATGTGGGTAGTTGTGACAGGTTTTGGTTTTTTAATTTTTTTTTTTTTTCAGGAATAGAGGCTAGTCTAATAATTGATGTACTGTATAGTGGTACTGTATACAGGCTTCCAATTTCAGACCTACTATGCCAGGATATATGTCCAGAAGACTCATAATACTTGAATTTTTATGTTTAAGTAGATAAAATAAGTCTTTTCCAAGAGAGTGGTGACAGGAGAAATTGTTCCGATGGATGTAAAGCACAGCTTTCTCAGAGAACAGAGACTGCCTGTGACTTGTAGGTGAGAGTTAATGAACAGTGGTAAAAAGCTAAATAACCCTTAAAAAACTCAACAGTCCCCCACCCCCAACGTTTATAGACAAATGGATCACTCAAGAGACCCCAGAGGAAATGTGAAAATTGTCCAAAATAGTCTGAATTTCTTTTCTGCTCAATGAATAGAGGATGACACTTGATGTGAATCACTGACAAAACAGGTGCACACAGGGTGCTAATGTATTTTGGTTCCTCTTTTGTGGAAGAATGGTGCTGTACAACTTGTGATTTTTGCCAAGCATAGAGGGAAATTGTGTTCAAAGAATGAGTCTTCTAGATACATCAGAACCTCTTTAAAATCATGACTAAAGTGCTGAAGATGTATGGATTGGGCTAGAGCACAGAGTCAAAAGCAAGAAAGGCAATCATCAGCCTGACAGAATATGAAAAGAAATCATGTAACTGCTAAACTCAGTGTTAGAAGCCCAATTATTCTTCTTCCTATTTTTAAGATTAATTGGAATTGCTCATTTCTAAATTTAAACTTGACTAAGTGGTAACTAAAATATGGCTATTTCAGTCCCTGGATTTGAAATGTTAAAATAAATATTTATGATCTCATTAAGAAAAACTAAGTAGGTGAAAAAGAAATGAAGTTGCAGTCACATAAAATGATGTTACTTCCCAGATTCCTGATAAGTAGGAGCAAATGATCTAGAATACTTGCATGTTCACAATAAAAATGTAAACATAATTACTATTTCCTATTAGTTGCCAAATCACACAAGAAAATGGACTATTCAATTATTTGCCATCTATAAACTGATGGGGGGAAAATGCTTTGCCATAGATGGTTTCAACTTCCATGTCGTATGTTAGAGATGTAACATTGCCAGTGGTGTGTGGTGTCCCCCGCCCTCCCAGCTCAAATAACTTTAGCACTTGTATAGACTACAAATTCCACGTTCAAAACCCTTACATACAATGTAAAGAGTTTTATAGTGAGCATAAATCAGACAGAATAAAACATGACTGAACCAAAAGGTATGTGTTATAATGGGATTTTGACTTATGTGCAAAAGGAAAGCTCCAAACCAATAGAAAACATGCTGGATTCTCGATGCAGCCAGGTACAGTTGAAAACAGATGAGACTCCTGAACTAGGAGAGGGGATTTGGAGAGAAGAATAACTGATGCCTGGGAAATGTTTTCAGAATGTTTTATGCTTATGATCTTAAAAAGTGTGCTTCATGGGTCAAAACAAAGTTTGTAGAGAAAATGAAACTAAAAAAATGAAACTTTACTTTTACTTTAAGTAACTACAAATGGAAACATAAAATGACACAGTGAGGTACCTCAGGGTAATAGACAAAAGGATGATGTATAGAAATTGTTTAAAATATGGGTATTATATTAATAAAATACATTTCATATTTTTATAAACAAGCATGTATGTCTTGGGGAAAAAAGGGTATATAAGAAGATATAAATCTAACAACATAGAACCAGTGGTACTACCAATAATTCAGGAAGATTAATTTTTTTGTTTTGGAAAAGTACTAACTTATCTAGCTAACCAATAATTCTTTTCTATTTTGCTAGTAGTATTTATTGAAGCAAGATATTTTTAATCTTTGATTTCTATCAAGATATTTGGATTGAACTTCTGGGAGATACTTTAAGACTTATCTGGACAAGTCATCTGTAACATTGGTATAGCCTAAATATTGGAGCATTAGGGAAATTCCAGAAGACAGTTGATAGTGTGGTATCAATAATTAAAAAGAACAAAGAATGGATGAATGTTCAATTTAAGACCTGCATTTTAAATGTAAAAAATAATATAATTACTTCTAATCAGTAAAATAATTTTTAAAAAGCATAATCAGGCTAGCTTTCTATTTTTAATTAAATTCCAAGTGTATTTGATATTAGTCTAAGTTAGAACCTTTTCAGTTCAAAAATCTCATACTCACTCATTAGTCCCAGATGAGTCTTGCATAATCTCTCTGGAATGCATGATGATCTGCAGCAAGTGAGATTCGCAATTAACACAAAGAGCTGTGCAAGGTATGCAGAGCTGTGCCTGAATCCTAGCATTTTAGAGACCCTAGGGGAGTGAGGTTGGGATTCACAACCTGTGCTCCCTTCTTGACTTCAGTTTTGGGTTAGACCTTTAAGTTCAAGGATCAGTACGTTCTTATATTGGAAGTAAAAGTTCTGTAAAGTGTTTATTTCCCCTTGCAGGATGTAGTTGAGGTAGTAAAGATGGTACTTTTGGTTCTCTGATGGCAGTTGCTCAGGGGTCTTGGTATTACAGATGTATTTCTACTAAAGTCCCTTGGGGATCTGTTCCTGGCCCCACACTGTTTAATGTTATTAACGTGGAGAAAAACTATACAGTGGTTAAGATCTCTGGTGACATGGAGTAAAATAAGCAGTTTTCAAGGATCTCGTGAAGGTAACGATATTCTTAAGAAACCAAGATACAGTTTGTGAGTTGAAAATTAGTAGAATTAAGCATTTCCACTGTAAATAGAAACAACTTGCAAAATTAAATGTTGAGAGACTGTAATGATCCAGAAATAACAGCACAGAAGTACTACCTAAGCATGTTCTACTGTAAAATAAAAGCTGGAGGAAGACAACAGAATGGCAAAGAAATCTTTTCAAATAAGACTTGGAGTGTCTTTTCAATGAGGAAAACATGGATGAAAGCTGCCACCAGGCAACAGGAGAGAAAACTAATGAAGCAGCTGTTAAAAATATGGCAGAAGACTATTTGAGACTATTTACAGAGAAAAAGGTTGTGACAGGAAGATAATATTTTCTATGCAGTGTCATTGAAGCATCTGTGCTTCTGGTTTTGTTCTTGTTTGGCATTAGGGAATGTGGTTGCATCCTGCTTGAGGAAGGATAAAATGAAAGCTGATGTTTAATTCCTTAGCTAAAGGATAGGAGTTAGAAAGTGCTACATTTTAAGTTGTCATTTTTGCATCCTGTTGGTAACCTGCCTCAGTTTCCTCATCTGAATAAAAGGCCATGATCATATTTCTGTAAAAAATTGAGTTTTGAAATACCTAAATCCCGTGAGATACTTTTAGGAAGATATTTCTAGATGTAAATTAGTAGTGTAATGATAAAAGAAAAGCATGTATAATCTGAGATGTTTAACCATTGTATATTTTCAGGGGAATTAATTTTTAAAGAGGTGGATAAGGGGAAAATCTATCTTTTATTGGGTAAGCTTCATTAAAGACATGCACACAGCCCATCAATAATGAGTCTTCGTCTCCATGAACTTCCTTGTCTATTCATTTTTCTTTCCCACCTGCACTCACAATGGTGGCTGTTTGCTCCCACATACATTCAACAATGCATCATTTGTAAGCTGGCCCTCATTCATTTCATCCCTGTTTGAAAGGCCTGACAGAAAACCCTGTGAAAAGCCTTTCAATGCAAATGCCAGTTTAATGACTTGGTTCATTCAACAGAGGGGAATCTGAGATAACTTGACTTGTCCTTGCTGCAAATACAAGAAAATGTTTTCATAGAGCCTTGGACGTGTTGTGTTTTTTAACAAGATGCTTTCAGTTTGCAAACAGAATCTGATGGGCTTTAGTTTTTGGTTAAATAAAATCTCAGGATTTTTCTGCAGTGTCAACCTTCCACACCTCTGCTCGTATGTGAGGGTGCCAGTTGCCCTTGCTCTGTGCCCTCTAAAATGCACCTGCCTTTGAAAGGTTTGATTTGCTTCATTTCCTTGGCAGAGCAGCGGTTCTCCTTGAGGATAAACCATTGTTTGATTGGCTCTGAACATGTTTAAATATCAAATTATTGGGAACTTACAAGTGTAGTTACTCTTGTTAAAGCCAAAGAACAAACACATTTAGTCTGTTTTAAAAGCCTGCATTGCAGCTTGGTCTTGGGACATGTATTCTTCTTAAATTAATTCTCATCTCTAAATAATTTATTTACTGGATTTTCTCACAGAAAGAAGAGACCAAAGTTATGATAACAAAATAGTGGATCTCTCTAGGCAGCATGTGTATCTTTGGAACAGAATTTGAAGACAGTGGTTGCAGCATTGATGATGTAAAACAAATTACTGACTTTTTCTGTTTAAAAACCCACATTAGTGTTACTGGAAAGCTTTGAGGAGCTGAGCAGGAGTAGAACAAATGGGGTTTACACAAACTATGATAATTTATTAAAATTAATCATGGTGAGAATCAAGAGAGTTAACTGCCTTTTCTGTAGGTTGTTTGACCAAGATTATGAATATAGCAGTGGGATGTCTTTTATGTGATAGACTTCTATGAGGCAAGAGCATAAATTTCTCATTTCATTTTTTACCACCATTCTTAGTGTTGCACAAATTATTACAGCATAATATTAATTTGAGTTGCTTCCTCCACTTGCAC
The DNA here is from genome assembly GCF_017639235.1 of Corvus kubaryi. Taxonomy (NCBI): domain Eukaryota; kingdom Metazoa; phylum Chordata; class Aves; order Passeriformes; family Corvidae; genus Corvus; species Corvus kubaryi. The sequence continues at coordinate 10,504,360 of NW_024581131.1, read as the reverse complement.
ATTAGTGTTCCACAAATGGTATCAAAATATAGGTTGATAATACAGAGATGTTTTTGTTATTGCTGAGCAGGGCTCACACAGAACCAAGGCCTTTTCTGCTTTCCATGCTGCCACGGTGGTGAGGGAGTTGGGGGTGCATGGGAGGTTGGGAGGAGACACAGCCAGGACAGGTGACCCCAGCTGACCAAAGGGATATTCCAGACCATGTGGCATCATGTTCAGTAAGTACAGTGGGGGGAAGAAAGAGGAAGTAGGGGATGTTTGGAATAATGGTGTTTGTCTTCCCAAGTAACAGTTACATGTGATGGGGCCCTGCTCTCCTGGGGATGGCTGAACACCTGCCTGCCCATGGGAAGCAGTGAATTAATTAATAAATTCCTTGGTTTGCTTTGCTTGTGTGTGTGGCTTTTGCTTTCCCTATTAAACTGTCTTTTTTCTCAACTGAAGTGTTTTCCAGCTTTTATCCTTCTGATTCTCTCCATGATCGCACTGGGAGTGGGGGAGTGAGTGAGTGGCTATGTGGTACTTGACTGCTGACTGGGGTTAAATCATGACAAATAATTAGGTAACTACATTTTTTTATATTCATAGTGTTTAGCAACATGTGCTGGTTACTGATTCTTCATAACTAGGTGATGCTCAGTTTTGTCTCTGGTTTACTGAGGAGTAGACTGTGTCAAAGGTTAAGCCATTTGTCAATCTTGAGAGATCTTGTTTTGGAACAAGTAGCAGTTTGTGCTTCTGTGGCCAGAAAAATAAACCTATCTCATGAGTCAGCCTCTCTTTAAAAATTGGTGGGAGACACTCCCCCATTTATCCCAAGTGCAACAACTTCAAAAACAGCCCAGATCTTCATAATTGAAGATCTTCAATTATTAGTCTCTTGTAGAAGATTCAGATATGAGCCTCTTGAATGAACTATTCACCACTACAAATACCCTTTAAAAATTAGTACACAATGACATATCAGCTCAATTACCTTCAACCTTGTTGATTCTATTCTGTGCTGTAGTAATTATATTAGAATAAATAGCAGAGCATGTACCACAGTAAATACCCATGGATTATGCTGTGCTTTTGTGTGTTGTGTTTGGTTGCCGTGGACACACAAAGGTGCAAATGAAAAATGAAACACTGTAGCCTCTACTATTAAAAAAGGTGGAGGAGAGGTGTGTTGGAAAACAGCATTCATATGATTAACAGCAGAAGCATTTGACAAAATATATTACATATAACAGAAAAAAGTATTGATATTAAAAGTGAAAGAGTGTTAGTTTTTCTTTGAGTCTAAACTTAATCGTTCCCATATGAACATATCTTCTTTGGGTGGGTGTTTTGGTTTGTTTTTGGTTTTTTGTGTGTTCTTTTTACATCATGTAGTGTTTTATTGTTTTTCCACCTGACTGAAGGTGGCCTCATGACTTTCATTAACAAGTGATCGGATGGGGTATTGATCTAGTCTAATTTGTGTTATTAAACTATCTTTTGTAATTTGGAAAAGTCTGTGTCTTTTTGCAACACAATCTTACACTGACATGTGTAGAAGTAGAAATAGCTGCTTCAAATGGTTAATTGACTGAACAGACAAATTTTTCCTGACTTGTCCAAAGTGAAAAAGCAGGCTGCAGTGATAGGACCATAAATAGTGACTTTTAGGCTTATAACTTTAATCTGGCATTGGAACTCAATCTCTTTTTCAGTACACACCACTGAGATTGCTACAGTGTAAGGGAAAGAATGACCCCTGTGACTGAGCTATTGCTGATGTGAAATGTAATGGATCTGAATACCTGAAGTCTGTTTGACCTTACCTAAAGAACATCCTGTGTGATCTGGATGGGCAGCAGGCTACTATCAGACCATGTATATAACTACTGTCCTTCTGCTGCTTCCTTCTTGCTGACTCTAAGGCAAGGCAGATTTAAATTGGGCAGGTGGCAGTTTATCCAAGAGTAGGGGCCTGTAGGTATCTGCACTTGTGAGAGAGGAATACGTGTTAAAATGAAAATTGAGCAGGAATGCTGTGGACTTTTCCTTGTTTGGCACAAATAAAAAATCCCTGTGGTAGGTGTCCCTCTCCTTGTATTTTATTTTCTGAATAATACTTGGTACTAAAACCAAAACAAATGCAGCTATTAATCTAAATAAAACGATGACAAGGCTAAAAGATTCACTGGGTGAATCTTTAAACTCCCCAGGAACAGGAGGATAACTCAAAGATTTAAAGAACTTGTCATCTAATCTGGCTATTATAAATTGATTTTAATTGAAAAGTATATTGGATTCTAATAATAGTTCTGAGGCACTTTGCGTTTCAGTTGTTTTTGCTTTAGTGATAGGATGCTATGATATGTATTTCAGAAATATAAACTCACTGAGCACTCCTTACAGGGATATCTAAACGCTGGACTTCAGCCTGGACTACAGGTGAACTTGTTGCTGGTCCTTACCAGTTTCTCAGATGTTCCGTTCTTCTGTGACAACCCATCTTGTTTTCCTGTCTTAAAATCCTAGGATCATAGAATATGCTGTATTGGAAGGGACCCATCAGGATGATTGAGTCCAACCCCTAGCTCGGCCCAGGACTTTCCCAAGAATTCCACCATGTCCTTGAGAGCATTGTCCAAATACTTCTTGAACTCACATAGGCTTGGTGCTGTGACTTCCATGGGGAGCCTGTTCCAGTGCCCAAACACTCTCTGGGTTTTCCTGATATCCAACCTAAATATTATGCTATTTCCTTGAGTCCTGTCACTGGGCATGAGAGTGAAAAGACCAGTATCTGCTCCTCTGCTTCCCCTTGTGAGCATGTTGAGGACCACAGTGAGGTCTCTCTTCAGTCTCCTCTTCTGCAGGGTGGATAGACCAAGTGACCTCAGCCACTCCTCATATGGCTCCCCCTCCAGACTTTTCACCATCCTCATGGCCCTCCTTTGGACACTCTCTAATAGCTTTGTCTTTTTTATATTGTGGCACCCAAAACTGCCCCCAGCACTCGAGGTGAGGCTGCCCCAGTGCAGAGCAGAGCGGGACAATCCCCTCCCTTGCCCAGCTGGCGATGCTGTGCCTGATGCCCCCCCCAGGACACGCTTGGCCCTCCTGGCTGCCAGGGCACTGCTGACTCATAATCCACTTTCTGTCAACCAGGAACCCCCATGTCCCTTTCCTGTGGCTCTGCTCTCCAGCCTCTTGTTCCCCAGTCTGTCCACACACCCAGGGTTGCCCCATCCCAGGTGCAGAATCTGGCACTTTGCCTTGTGAAACTTCATATGGTTGGTGAATGCCCATCTTTCTAATCTGTCAGGTTTCTCTGCAGGGCCTCTCTGCCTTCAAGGGAGTTGACAGCTCCCCCTAATTTAGTGTTGTCAGCAAACTTAGTATTTCTTTGAGTCTCCCAATCCAGGTCTTAATGAAGATGGTGAGGAGAACTGGGCCAGAGATGGAGCCCTGTGGAACCCCATCGGTGACCAAATGCCAGTCTGATGTCATCTCATTCCCTATAAGTCTTTGCCTGACCTGTGAGAGCCAGTTGCTCGCCCATCCCATGACGCGTTTATCCAGCTGTGTGCTGGATGTTTTGTCCAGAAGGATACTGTGAGAGTACCAAAAGCTCTGCTGAAGTCCAAAGAGATTACATCTACTGGCTTTCCTAGATCAGCTGGGTGAGTTATCCTGTCCTAAAGAAAATCAGGTTCAATAAGTAGGACTTTCCTCTCATGAAGTTGTGGTGGCTGTGCCCAATGACTGTGTTGTCCTCAAGGTGTTTTTCAATACCTCCCAGAATAGTATTTTCCACACTTTTACCAGGCACTGAAGTGAGACTGACAGGCCTGTATTTTCTGCAGACCTCCATATTGCTCTTCTCAAGAACCAGGACAATACTGGCCAGCTTCCAGTCAGATGGGATCTCTGCAGATTCCCAAGACGGGAATCGTTGAGAGAGACTTTGTGAAGATATTAGCTAGCGCCTTGAGGATTCTTAGATGAATCCCATCAGGCCCCATAGATTTCTAGGGATCCAGCTGGAGTAGTAGATCCTGTACAAGTTCAGGGTCAACTGGGAGTTGATCAGTCTCACAGTCATGGTCCTCCAGCTCAGGGCACTAGCACCTCCTTGGTCTGTCTTCCATGTCATTCTTATCTTAGGATACTGGTAGATCTCATTCCCTGGGTTGCTTGTAAAGATGGTAACAAATGCCAGAAGGCACAGAGATGATTTGTTCTTCCTTCCTAGGGGTCCTTAGCAAAATCACTTTGCAGGCCTTGGAAAAGGAATTGAATCGCTATTGTACAGTGAAAAAAAAGGTTTGCATATTTTTTATCTGGGGGAAGTAAAATAAAAGGCATATAAGCGCTGGGTGTGTAATTCAGGCAGAAGGGAAATAATATAACTGAGGAGTAACAGAGTATGCAGGTAGAAATACTTGAGTCCCAGTAATGTAATCAATTTAACTTACTTGTCTCTGCTAACAGCAGTGTGTGCTTAAAAACAGACAGTGAGTATATGTGACAGAGCAAAGGAAGTCAAAGTCTGCTCACTTCCTAAATAGGCATCTGTTATGTACATATATATTTATATTCCTGCACACACGTCTATCTTTATATTAAACTAGGAAAAGAAATGCGGGAAATTTTGATACAAACCATGAGAAAATCAGTTTTGCAGAGGGGACTATCATACTAAATGCTGATCATATATATATCTACATGTATATATATATATGTAGATATCTCACTGAGTGAAAGGAGTCACACTTGGACACACTTAGATCTAAAAAGCCTAATGGAAAGATCCCAGAAGATCTCAAATGTGTTTTTTGTAATGCAGATTATGATATGCTGGTATGAGAAACCCTGCCTTTAATAAATTTATATAAAGCCTGTTGTGCTTTTGGTTTTAATTCTATAAATATTTCTTACTACACAAGTATTTAAATTACAAGATATGTGAGTTCTTAAGCCACCAGTTAAAGGCTTGGAACAGTAATTGCAAAAAGGAAGCAGTCTGAAAATCATGTAACCGGAATGAGAGAGGGAATGAAGAATGATCTGTTGAGCAATGAAACTGAGTGGAGGGGAACAGAAAAGGTAAATGTCTCAGTAGATGTGAAAGGGAAGGGGGAAATAGTTTTGTGTAATGAACAAACAGAAGTAAAGCATTAGCAAAACCAATCCTGCTATTTTTTGTATGCACTTGTTTTCTCAATGTTTTAAACTACAGAATGAAATAAACATTTGAGTGTTAATTTTGGAAAGATTTCCAAGTGGCTTTAACTGATGTCTTAGTGATGGGAGGTAATATAAGGAAGCCAGAAAGTTTAATCTGAGTTTTCACTTCCAAAATCCTGATTTCTTCCAAATACTTCTTTACTGGGAGCTAGTTTAATGTGTAATGCATCTTCAGACGCATTCTTCTACAATACTTCTTACATGATTTTAAGAAATTGTTTGCCTTGCAATAGAGAGATTTGAGTTTTTATATATGTTTCTCAGTGGAGGTGATTATGTTTGATAAGGTGTCAAGAATGGTTTTTAGACTATTTGGATAAGCCAGGTGCAAGGCTGCTTCTCATGTAATTTATTTACTAGATATTTCTGTGTCTGACTTTGAAGACTATACATTGAGTTGGAATGCATTTAATCAAGTCTTCCTACTCAGAACAGGTTCTTTGATTTTATACATGTGATGCAACCTTCTTCGGTCAATCTTGGGTTTAATTCCTTTTCTGACAGACTCAGTGGTGAATTTGCCAAAGATATGTAGTATCTTTAAGAAAAAATATCTAGAAAGTTTTATTTAGACAAGTTTTGATATTTTTTCTTTCTATATTTAAAAAACCCCAACAACAAAACCCAAAAAAACCCCCAACTTCTCCCCAACAATACAACAGAAAAATCCCAAACCAACCCCACAACTAACCAGCTAAAGAAACCCCAAACAAAGTATTTTTTAAAATTAGTCAGTGAAATGGGCTGCACCAGTCATGACCTTGAGTGCTGGTCACTAGTGTGAGATAGAGACCCGAAGAGAATCCTGAAAGTCGGAAGTTCTAGAGTTCAAAGAGAATTTTCAAGAAAAGTTAAGCTTAGGCAAGTCAATCTAATTTTATTTAGAGTGGACAATAACTGTAGTTATGATTTGAATGAGACTCTCTTCCTCTCTTTGAATTCTTAGGCAAAGCTAGAATTAAGAGTTTGTGTTGGAAAATTTTGAGCGGTTTTAAACACTATCAAATCCAGATTAGCATGTAAACACTGCATTTTGATCACTATATTTCTGCTATACCTTCATTTCAAGGATCTGTGTAAGTGAGACCTCTGTTGACAAGCCCAAGATGCATCTTTAGGTTTTTATGATACTTCTTCCCCTAGTATTACAGGCCTTTTAATGATGTTTTCTAAAGGCAGGTATTTATCAGCTATCTAATTCATCACAGCTTAATGGTAGTTGTTAAGAAACATAGTCAGAGTTCTTGATTATTCATTGTTATTTTACAGAAAATTCTATATATCTCCTACTGCCTTATGACATATGAATTTGCAGCTTCCTAGGATCTGACCCTGTGAAGTGTTTAGCTGCTCTTAAGATTAGTAATGTTATTTACCTCTCCCAAGTGTAAGAGTTTTCAGGGAATTAATCGAAGTGGTTTTATCATGTTTTGTTTCTGTGCAAGTCATGAGGTTCATTTCCAGGATTTAAATGCACCATTTGTTATTTTAGCTTTCACTGATGTGTCAAGTGTATCATTTTCAGAACTTGTCTGTAGCAGTATTTCACATTTGATACTTTCCTAAGAAGGAAAGCTGCATGGTTTGTTTTCATATATGGCATGAATATTTATACTTTCTCTGCATCTTTATAAATTTGAGGACAGTGAGATGAATGAAAGCAGTGAATCAGAGAGGACAGTGTGTGTGTGATACTAGCAGAAATTCACTATTCAATTTCTTCTTAAGACCTTATGACTTAAAGGAGGCAGTCGACATTCACTTCAGTCAGATCTATAATACTCAGTAATGCTGGAGGCTTAAGTTTTATCACTTTGTGGAGGCCTTTTGGTTTATTCCCAGGGCAGTGTATAAAACCTGTGAGAATACTTAGAAATACACCACTTTAATTTTGATCTTTCACTTGTTTTGTTGCAATAGTGCCTCTCTGCCAATAAATTGCACTATTTCCAGAACTTGTGTTTTTCTTTCAGGTATGTCTGGAATCCTTCAGCTTTGTAAAGAAATTTCTAGACTATGGTACAATAAAGACCAAGCTACATATCTAGCTTAGAAATTACATTATTATAATGATTTCAAACTCTTATCCTTATTCTCTCCTCCCTGTCTGAGCTCAGATTCCATTTTACAATTTTTTCTCTGCTTTTGCTTTTCTGTAGTGACTCATTGTGTTCTGCCTAGTGCACCCTGAAGCTTAAAATTTGATGCCAAGTTGATTTATCACAATCATGCATTTCTAAAAACTTGGTTCTGCTGGTTAGTCAATAGAAGGAAAGCTAAAGAGAAAACATTAACAAATGAGAACAGTTTTGTGTCACCATTGCTCTTTGAGAATCATCTTGGTATTATCACTTTGATCTCTCCCCATTTCTTTTTTTCTCTTTACACAACAGAGCATCATTAAGAAATGTAAAATCAAGATATGTGATAATGTATTTTTTTCTCTTATTAGTTACTTGGAGCATTTTGCCTAAGCATAAAAGTGCTGATGAACAGCTTACATAAAAATGTATGGCGATCCCATAGGTGTAGGAAAGCTACTCTGATAATGTTGGTACTTACTTTAATATACAACAAATAAAACGTTTTGAAGGTAATGTTACATGTAAAAAACAAACAGCATTCAGCACTTCTACATGATGCGAAATGACAAAACAGAGATACACAGCTGCATGAGAAAAAATCTCTTTTAACGTTTTATATTGATCTTGTGAATGAAAACCTGAATTTTAGAAGCAAAGTCAACCATGACCTAACCATTAACAGATCAGAAACAAGAGCCTTGAATAGATTTCTTCCTCTCCAGCTCTGTGATTGAATTTTTTTTAACAGCTTAATTTGCTCAACAATAGCATTATATTTACTTTGGGTATTACTTTATTGCGCAATATATGCTATGTCCAGATAACATACTGAAGAACAGTGAGTTTGCATGTCTTTAATCTTAACGTAATCCTTAGTTATTTGAATGGACTGAAACACCCCATCATTTTCTAATCATTGTATCAGGTTGAAGATTTTTATTATTGGTTTGGATTGTTTTTGAAAAACCTATTCATAGATTTCTTGTACCTCTTCTGGATTCACTTGAAGATAAACTGGGTTATTCTGAGAAGGCAAAGGCCTTTGGCAGCATCATGTACATTATTGCCTCTAGCCTCTTTATATCTAGCTGGACTAGTGGATTCCGTAGTTGCTCACTAGTGCTTCCTTTCCTACTGGATCCCTCTTTTGAGGTTGAGTATCCTAAGATTTTATAATCTATCTATTTTCTTTATGGAGTGGGCTTGGAAAGCAGAGGGAAGGACTGCAGAATTACGGTAAACCAGGAGTATAGTCTACAGTTACAGAATACACTTTTGACTGTCTGTGGAAGCAAGGCTTATTATTGAATGAGAGCTTCAGTGGATCGATGCCGCGTTTATCCCACAGGGTCCCTCGTGGACACGCTCAGGCGGCACTCTGCCAGCACCTACACATGCACACAGTCTCACCTTCGCAGGCGGTCACAAACAGCCGCTCACACACAGTCTGTGCACGAACCAGAGACAGAGAGGCGAGAGGGGTTCTCTGCAGGCAATTCCGAGGTGTTTAATGGCAACACACCCCAAGGGTGGCAGAGGCAAGAAGAACCCAGAACCGAAAGCCCATGCCAGTTTTATCCCAAAAGCTCCCAAAGGCGGGCAGAGCATCCAAAACCAATAGTCTGAGTGCTAGGGGGCAGAGGCAAGGTTGAGTGACATAACAGGGGCCAATGGGAAAAGGGATGGGAGGGGGAGAGGGCCAGTGACCAGCAGAATCTAGACCAAGGGAGAACTTTCTAGCACAGTGTTGTAAGGAGAGACCAGTTTTAGGCTAACTTGAGGGGTGTAAAGTGGACTTAGCCACCACAACAACTTATGTGCTGTCTCCTGGGGGAGTCGTTATTTTTGAGAAGGAGGTATTTATTTAAAAAGATCTGTCTCAAAAAAAAGTTTCCAAACTATATTCAAATGTTACTGAAAGTGTAACTTTTCTCCTTGTTTTATACTGCCCTTACTTGTAGCCTTCAAATATTATGGATTTAGCAGGGTGTGTTTATTAGCATGCAGAAAAAAAGTCTGCAAAATGTTAATGGCTTATCTGGTAAATAAGCTATGGTGATTCTTACTACCCAAATCTGTGGAGAGTTGAGTCAGATTTTGTTTATCTATGGACACTTGTGTGTTTTCTGCTATCACAAAGCTTATGATCCCTACGGGGGAAACAATACTGCAGATATTTTCAGTCTGGAAGGCAGAGGTCCTAGGACCAATTATAAATCCTCACTTGACTTCCATGAAAAGAGGCATCTTTAAAATCTGAAAAAAGTCAAGGATTTGATGAGTTTCCAACATCTGCATTTCCATTCCAAGGCAAACACACTCTGCATGGTTGCTGTCAAATTGGCTCATTGGTTTCATTTGGGGTCAGCTCTGCCTGGTTTGTGATTATATAATAATATAATGAAATTCAGTTGTAGATTGAATGAGTTCATGGAAGATAGTTAAATGAAGACTATTTGGTATATTGGCAGCATATTAATTTCAGGAACTGTCTGAGGTGAAATTAGCACAGAGTTGGGAGCATATTGAGTGGAAATATGTTCTACACTGTCATTGAACTTTTTTCCCCAGGCAAGTGTGCAGCCACTGCTGGAGGTCACTGCATCCAGTTGAGCAAAACCTTGTTGGTGTAGTATGCTCTCACTGTGGTCAGTTTTTCAGGACATGGGAGAGTTGTTTCTCAAGATAGTCAAGTAGGAAAAAAGCTCTGAAATCATGACGTGAAATCATGGCTGTTAAGATTGAGTGAATAAATTTAATGAGATCTTAATTGCTATTGTCTTGAAAAACTTCCACTGTCCATGAAATGTCCATGTTGCACTTAAGGTATGACTAAGGCCCTACAAACAAAGTGGCATTCAGAGCAGATATTTTTGAGTATCTTGCAATTTAATCTCCTGGGCTGACCAATCTGTTAGTTATTTAAAAGTGGCATAATCTGTGGAGCTAGCTTCAATGCTGCTCAGATTGTGAGACATTATTGGAAATGCCTGCAATATCAACTGTTACAGAAAATATTTATCATTATAGAATCATAAAATGGATTGGGTTGGTAGGGACTTTACCCACCCCAGTCAGGGAATAACTATAGAGGAATCAATTCACTAATGACTGATGTTGCAAGGCCTTTTGTCTTGCTTAAGACTTTTCGTCATTTATTTTTATGTTTTTATGTTCATGTCAGTAAGGAAAGGAGAAAGGAAAACTTAATGGCAAAATCAGTTCTGATCAAACAAAGGTAGGCAATCCAAGCGTTGTAAATTCAGGAAGCCCAAACTTGGTTTTCATGTAGCAGTCAAGAAATGTGTGCATTAGGCACACAAAAGTTAAAGATTGAAATTACAACTGAATTTATGGCTTTTGGGGGTGTCTTGAATGGGCTTTGGTCTTTGGCCTAATTTGTTACGCTAACTTTAGAAATACGTACGTGTATATATAGCTGTATACAAACAAAAACCCAAACAACTCTACTGTTTATTCCAAAGATGATAAGATATAAATCAAGATCTGTATCTCACTAGAGGGATGTCTTATGGAGATATGTTCCTCTGTGTTCTTTGCAATAGTCAGTTGATCATTCCTATTAAAGCCTTTTCTGCCTGAAATCCTGTAGCGCTTTTCACCCTCACTTAGAGCTTCTGTTCTTTGACTGGCCAAGGATTTGTCAGTAGGATTGGAAGTGGTAGGTTCACTTTCTATTTAGATTATTTTTTATATAGCACAAAGATGCATATGAATACACCTATTGCTCCAATTTTATAGAATTATCTTTTCCCTTGCAAGATACTGCAGCTTTTCTAGGAATGTTTAAATTACATGTTCATGTGGCACAATCTCAGAGAAGCATGACTGTACCTCTAGGCTGACTTTTATGTACAAGTCAGCACAAGGCATGTGTAGTGGCTCTTGAGATCAAGTTTAGGTCCATGTTACATCTGGTTAAAAAATCTCCAGATGTGTTGTGGCTAAAATATCAGAGAAAAAGAGCTCTTTTCCTTGTGAACTATGAATAGAGAACTAATTTTTTATCTATAGTTAGAATAATTAACAATATAAATAATCTAGGGAGGTTCTGTATGAAATCATGGGAGGAATAAAAGGTGCCACACAGTCGATACAAGTGTAAGCAATCCTACTGTAGACAGTTTAATTTTTTCCCTTTTTGGGTAGCATAAGCTTGGTTAATGCTTCTGCAGTGAATGCAGCTGCTTAGAGAAAATCAAATAGAGAAGACAATGACTTTTCATGCTGATATAAAATGAAAAGCACTGTGCCAAAAGAGGTCCTTTTTTATTTCTCTAATAATGTTCTCAACTGTCAGTAACTCTTTTTAACTTTAAAGCAGGAACAAACAGCATAGTGTTCCCAAGATATCTAATGGGGTACTACAGCTGACTCCAGACTTTTTGTGCATTACAATTACATAGGTTGACTTATGTGGTCACAGGGCTTTACCCGTTTTTTGAATGACTGCCTTGGACCATATGTCTGTCTTTTCTGAAGAGCAGAGCACTTCTTAAAGGTACAGTTTGTATTGCCGTTGGGTAATTTTTAAAAGAGGAAGAAGGTAGAGAGTAAAGACTCTCCACAGTAAAGACTGTGGAGTCTGCCACCCACAGCACTAATTAAATTTATTAATGTGAAAGAAAAACATCCTCACAAGCTACTTAAGGCCAATGGGCTTATGTTTTTTTGTGTTTATTTTGTTTTCAGCAGAGTAATAGGTGATGAAAACAGCTAATGTTTTGAGGGTACTTGGTGAGAAAAAGCTGAGGATGATTTTTATCAAAACCCCTTTATTACTTGAGAAAAACTTCTCCAAAAGGCCTGTATTTGAGTCAAACGTTGGAGGAACTTGTTTAGTATTCCTAATGAAAGAATGAGTTGTGAGATTTCTACTGTATCTGAGTATCAGCCAGATCACCTGGTTCCTCTTATGAGGAAATTGCTGCAGTCTGTGGGGCCTTCCTGTCCAGGGAGTGGGACTGGGGCACTGGCTGGGGGCAGCCCCAGCCCCAGGGCATCAGGCAGCTTCATGGGACAGGCCAGGGTTGGGCCACGATGCTGGCCCTTGGGTGAGGTTTAGGATCAGGCTTGGTGAGGTGAACTGGAGTCTGATCCTGCTTCAGGATTGCTGGGTACAGCCATGGAGATGGAGTGGGACACCAACATCATCATCTTGTTTTCCTTGTGGAGTTTGAATGCAACAGTTGGTGTCATCGCACACCCTGGTCCTGCATCAGACAGAAACTACTGTTTTCTGTCTCTTCCATTTCACAGAAATAAATGCTCATTTTACCCTTTCAAATTCCCATTGTCAGTGATGTTTGCAATTTAATGTACAGCACTGATTCTTTGCTCTGCCAGGTAATTTAGTACACATCACTGCTACTGCTGACAAAAGTGATTGGTTTGAATGAGCAGACTATGAAGGTTGTTCTTAGACAATGTATTGCTTGTGTTGCAAGGAAAAAAGGCTCCTGATGTCAGCCACGTGTAAATTCTCAATTTCAATGAGAAAGGAAAATATTCCCATTTTCAAAAATAGGCAGAATTTTCATAAGTTGATAAAGAACATTAGTATATTCCTGCTGTGATAGGTGCCAGGTTTTTTGTACTTTGAATGTGTGTTTGAATATGATCTTAATGTTATTTTTGAATTTTAAAGGTAGGCTCTAATTTCATTTATTAATATTGGTAATGGGATAAAATAGCAAACAACTTTTCTCTTAACATAGAATTTTGTAATGTATAGCTACTTTTGCACAGAAGAATAATATGGGCTGAATCTCTGAATTTGTAAATAAGGAGAGTGTCTGTAGAAGAAAAACAGGTATGAAAATTAAAGCAAGTCTGAAGTTGAGAGCCCTGATAACAGAACTGCAAGACTGGAATAATTATCCAGAATATCCCACCTTTTCAGAATGTCCATTTAATTCTGTCTATTCCAAATGTCCATCCCTCCTTTTCAGCATTTTATTTTTTGTCTCCCATGGTTGTTTTTACAGTTTAATAATCTGGGATAAATACATGCTTAGATTTATAGCTGATTGATTAATCCAATGAATGACAATAAAATGTTCATGTAGGGTATGGCAGGTTTCATATTTGGTAGGCAAGAATTTGCCTGTTTCTAACAGCAGAATATGGAAGATCTCTTTCTTTCTGTCCCTGGTTCTATTCAGCAAATATGGTTCTAGTACAGTAAGAAGTACTTTTGGGGAATTTAGCTTTTCCTTTTTTCTAGATATAATATAACCATTATCCCTAACCTTTAATTTTCACAGATGAATGGTTTGCTACATATAATTTCAAGGACATGGTACCTGAACTCCTGCTTAGCAATTGATTAATCAGTCCAAGGCTATATAAGGTGGAAGTCAGCTTACATGCACAACTATTCCATTACTAGGAGCCAGACACTTTATTTTTCTCCCTCCTAAGTCATACTTTTGCTGAGAGAAGTCAAAGACCAAATTAGCATCTGTAAATTGAGAATGCTAGCATTAAATTAAACAAGCAGAGTATAAAGAAAGATTTTGGGTGTGAAAATCTTACAAAAGCAGTTGCCTATGATTGCTGCAGCTGAGAAGCAGCAGCTGTACTGACTGACTTGTATGAATTTAAAGAACTAAACTGCTCTCAGCATGTTCTCAAAAAGCTATAAGCACTCAGTGAATGTTGACTTTGTCATATGCTTATAAGGAGCTCAGTTAATTCTGATAGATCCATATTTCTTACATCACAAGCTGACCTGTGGCAGGAATAATGACTTGGAGCAATTATACTTTATTCATGTTTTAAAGTCTAATTGATATTCCTATGTTACTCTTAGATTTCTGAATTAGAGAGTCTATAGTAAAGAATTTTTATTAAATGAAAGAACTTCTGAAGTGCCAGGGGTAAATAAGACTGCCAATGCCATGGTGGGATGTCAATTTAAAAGTGGATTGTGATTACAGTATTTTCTGTGTGTCAGCTCAAACTCCATGAAGAGAAAGCCTGAACTCTGTATCTTCAGGAGTTTTCAGGAACATCAAACTAATATTGTATATGCAGGCTTGACAAAAAGGTGATGATAGTTACAAACAATCATCATTAAAGATGATGATTGCTGTGTGGGATACCTGTGAATGGGCATCTAGGCTTAGGTGGAAAGAGTTCAAAATTGACTATGTGCCTGTTTTGTGGAACAAGTACTTAAAGCATAATTTAATTTTCTCTGATCTATAGGAAACTGGCTTTCTGAGTGGCCTAGTTCCCAGAGGGTGGGAAGATGTGGCCCTGAAAGGTTTGCTTGAGACAAGGTTTAAGTACTGGGAGCTTCTGAAACCCTTCTGAATAAGCTGTTCCTGACTGTTGCCTGCAAATGTGCAAAGACCTGGAGCACTGAGGCAGACCTCCAGCCTCCTTATCTAGGCCCATTTCTTTTCTCTTTGTACCAAATCCTTCCAAATAGTGCTGTATGAAATGGGAATTACCAGACATATCTGGAATTAGATGTTAATGATTCCAAGTATAAAGCTACTCATACTAGGACCTTACTTGCTTTTATGCCTTAATTGTATTTGAATTTCACTCTAAACATGATAACTTTTCTGATTTTGTGTACATGCACTCAGGTATTACAGCCTTTATTCTTTGTATGAATACTGAGAGTGAAGACATGTCCTCTGTCTTTTAGAGGTGAAATGCTTGAATCTTGTTAATCACACTTTAAGTGAGAAAATACGCAATAAGAAAGGTCATGCTTTGAACTCAAGGACTTTATCATTTAACTGTTGAATAGTCTAAATCAGTTTAAATCATTTTCCTACCGTTATTTTTTATGTTCTCTCACAAGAATCTTTTGTTTGGATGCCTAATAGACTAATTTTGTAAAGTTATTTTGTATTGAGACTGGTCCTCACGTATGTCTTCTGGAGGGCAACAAGCAACTGCAGCTCCTATGGGCACATCCATGTAGCTTTTGAAATGTCAGTGTATTCTGATGTAACCCCCTTCCTGTTCGTGTCACTCTTGGTAATATCCTTTTTATCACTGGGAAAGGGACAGGACATATAAAATGTCAGCAAATATGTATTGGTTAACAGGAACAATCAATAGGCAGCATTATTGGATTTACTGACCCCGATGGGACAGCTGATAAGCCTTTTCTGGTCAGCAACCCTCAGGGATATGAAGAAGCCAGCCTTTATTTTTCCTTGAAACAGGCCAATATTGTATTATCTTTGCTTTGACTTTTTGAAGTCTTTCGTGGTCTTGGCTCATGCACTTCCTCACATCTCAAAATAACATTTTCAGCAAGAATGAGCCAAGGTCACACCTTAGTAGTGCACTGGCGTGCCAGTGAGACAATGTGCTCTGGAACCAACCTTCCCTGTTCAACTAGCACGTATTCTGGGATTAGGGATGTCTCATGAAGGATACTTAGTATGTAAAGCTGAATTTTAAGAATAAACTTCAGAAAGTCAACAGCAAATAGATTCTGAACACTAAATGATGGATAGAATGCTTCTATTAGATTTGATTGCATAGAGCAAAGCTCTGGGCTACTGTGTGTAATGGGTCATTAAACCCAATGAAATCAAGTCTCTTAGGTCAATACTGATGTTAGGCCATTCATATTATTTGTAACAGCAAATATTTCATGGCGTCCTTTAAAATTAAAACACTTTCACTGGCGTTTTCCCACCTCCATTTCTTTATTGATGAGAAGGAACATGCTTGTCGTAATATTTCATAGCTTTCGTCAGTTCATGCTTTTTTTTTTTTGGAAATTCTTCTTTAGATTGGCATTTTAGTGTCAGAGGGGAAAGAATCCAGTTATGGAAATGGGATGGGAAAGTTATTTAGTTTCATATACATGATAAAGAAGAGACCCCAAGTAAAGTTTTGGTTTCTTTAAACTCATTTTTTTTTCCAAGCATCAGTAAATGAAGTGCTGAAACTAGAAATTAGTTCAAGAACACTGAATTTATTAATTTTAAGAATTTCTAACATTTTGCTTATGACAGCAAGTATATACTAGACTTATTGTGAACCTTTCTGTAATTTGTCAGGTCATTGATATATGGAAACATTTTTATATTTTAAAATTTATATCTTAGCACTATTGCACATATACACATAAGCTGTACTTGCTTTCTATCATTCCTATTCTTCCTGTGTTTTGTAGATTGCTGAAAACTTGGTTGAAAAGGGATCTCTTTCAATCTCTTCTAAATCAGTGCTGCTGCTCTGCTTAAAACCTGAGGGTGGAGGTTTCATCAGCTGTCCCTTAGCTGCCCCACCTTCCTGATTAACTTTTCTCT
The DNA here is from genome assembly GCF_017639235.1 of Corvus kubaryi. Taxonomy (NCBI): domain Eukaryota; kingdom Metazoa; phylum Chordata; class Aves; order Passeriformes; family Corvidae; genus Corvus; species Corvus kubaryi. Next base: position 10,487,733 of record NW_024581131.1, on the reverse strand, counting down.
AATCAGACCTTTTCTACCTGAGAGCAATGATAACAGGTTATAGTTGTGGCATTACTCAGTATGGAGAGAAGCGTCTCTGACTGACATAAATTTTAACTCCCATTCAAATAGTTGTAGGCTGCTGTTAAATTTCTGCTCAGCTTCCCTTTAGCCTGGCCAAACAAGTTCAGCTTGGGATTTATGCCCAAAGCATTTAAGCTATTTTAAGATGCTTGTGCCTTCTGCAAATGAATATTCTTGTTCTTCTACTATGCCTCATTTTGTTTTCTGTGTTTTTACAGGCTCACGAGTCTCTTCCTTCTTTGTCAACCTGTTCAGACACAGTTGGACCTGTACTTTTATCATTCTATCTCTCACACCTTTGAAAATCGGTTGTAATCTTTAGGTAGATAATTCTTACGTAGTCTTTATGAACTATAAACCATCCTTTTGACAGGTGTTTTGTCCGTAATGTTACCTTCATGGGTAGATACTAATGCAGAATATTTAGTGGATTGTGGAAAATATTTTTAAGTGAGCTATTTTGGATCGTTTAAGTTATGATAGCTTCCTACTAATGAGCACATCTAATAAATTGGCAGATAAACAGCTGCTCAATGTTTTTCAGTGTGTATTTAGAAACCTTCCTTACAAATGTCATAAAGATTTTCACAGTAGTGTTTCAAGTGCACTGGCATATCTGTTACGCAGAGTCAGTGGCTGTCAGATTGCTTTCTTCCAACACTTACTTTTCACTATTTGGGCATGAGCTTTCTTGGGAGATAAAATTTTTTTAAAGAAATATCTCTCGTCCCTTTTGTGTTTGCTATGAGATAATACAGTGAAAAATTGCCACATAAAATTCTCTAGCCTATGTTTCGGATAGTGATGATGGAACCATGCTTGAGCTGACCTCTAGTTCTGTGGCATAAATATGAATATAACAATTTTATTTATGCAAGGTGCCACTTAAGGAAAGAAGGGGTATATCAGTGGAACTCAGAATATACAGCAAATGAGCTCATAAGGACTCCCTTTTTCACAGGTTCCTAAGTCACAAGAGCTCATTTTGTCTGCAATGAATATGTTTACAAACTCAACGGCAGTGATTAGGAATTTTCAGTGCCGCTCAAACTGTTTGGTACTCATTAGGTGATGGCATAGAAAGAATTGTCTGACCTCAATGTCTCCCACTACCTGTGCTATATGAAGCCAGTACACATCATTAGCAAAGAGTTTGAAAAGGGGCCCTAAAGAGTAGTATCTTTATGCTAAGAGAAAGGGATAAAAAACAGTCAACGCAGAAAGCTGGTGATGGACTATGTGTGGTGGGCACATCCCAGAGGGAATGTTTGAGGTTCTTCAGAATCACAGTGTGTTTTTCCAGTGCAAATGTCTGACATTTCTTTGCTGTTTCTGTTAGGTCTGAGTGATGAATATCTAGAGTAAAACCTTTTAAGGGAAACACAGTAAGTGTTAAAAAGCCATATACTATTCTGATAAACCTTGCATTTCTGTTACTACTTTGCTTATTTTATAGAACTCTGTGTTGAAATGAATTGCTGCAGTTCTACAGAAATACAGTTAATTTTGGGCTTCCACATTATCTTCTCCTGCTATAATGCTGTAATTTTTTTTTTTTTTTACTCACTAGTGTAAGAAGACTGGCAATTTCAGTTAGCCTCAGCATAAGGAAGACTGCTTTAAACATGCCAGGCTGCTTAGTAGTAGATTTAGCTTGAAAAACAGTCTGTGCTTTTTGCTTCACTCCAACATTCATTGTATTATCCATCCTAATGTCCTCCTAGTAGGGTATCATTGAGGTAACTTCCTGCACTTTGAGGAGATTCTTAGCTACTAGATACATATATATATATAAAAAAGAATAAAATTTTTCTATGTAGTTTTTAATCTGTTTCTTTAATGATAAGATATTCAGGCTGCTTTATCTGCTTAGAGTGATTTGAGAAATTTAAAAACCATGGCTTCAAAATTTCAAGGTTGATGACAGTAATATAGATAATTGCTTGGTGTTTAAATATAATTTATTAGCTTTCCATGTTGAAGATGGGGATGCTTTCCAATGATGCTATTGAGGTGAAGAGTTGCAGCTAGCCTCCACTCTGCTTCCAAAAAATATCCCATTGTATGCATTAGATAAAAGATCTACTTAAGAAACACAAAAATTATCATATTCTTCAGGAGTTAAAAACATAATGTGCAAAAACCTATGCAGTGCTGCATCTGATGTGAATGTCTACATGTTATTCAATTTACCCTCTTGCTTCTGTAAGTCTGATCACATATATTTTAACCAAAATACATTATTTGATGAAAATATATATTTCAGGAAGGATACAGCTTTGATTACAACATACTTGAGTGTCAGATGCTGCACAAGATTCCTATTATAATATCTGTGGTTCCACAAGTATTGAATGAAAATACTAAGTTGTTGAATTGCTGCTTAGCTTTTCTAGATGAAAGCTTTAGTAGGTGATTTGATGTATTGTTTCCATGGGTGATAGAAATAACTTAGTACACTTCCTTTCCTCCTCTCCTCCACTGAGAAAAAGTGAAAGCAATTATGGGTATAGTAGACCTGAATCACAACATTTTAATTTAATTGAATTGGAATTAACTGGGTTGGTTTGCTGATTTGTTTCCTCTAAACTGCTATGATGCCTTAAAGGAATATGTGCATGGGCTAGACTTTCTGACATCCAGATTTATTTGTGCCAGTTAAACCTTTGAATGAACAGGTTTGTCGTATTTGAGGACAAACAGCTCAAAGGCAGGATGGCCAGCAGAGGGGAACAAATTATAGGGCACTACAGAGACTCAGGTAGACTCCCTACAGTCCAAAATCAGGCTGACAAAGTGGTGCTGCTTGGGAATGGGAAAATCTTTGTTTTCATCAAAGAATCTTTGTCCTGGAAGTCTAAGACATTATGTCTGTATGTTAATAGTAATCCTGATGGAAAATGAAAATGTAATTTGAAATGTTGGATTTTCTCAGAGAATAGAAATTATTACTTTTAATCTGCTTTGAGGGTTTTTTTGGGGTTTTGTTTTGGATTTTTATCAGTTAGTAGGCTTTCTGGATAATTTAGGGCATTACTGTACCAAGAAAGTCAGAACTGAGAACGAGTAATTAGCACCATGCTAATTATACATAATATTTGTAAAGTTTTGAACCTCCAAAAGCAATAAACATCTACTATAGCTATTTGAAAATCTTAGCTGATGTTTTGAGATGAGAAACTTTCAGATTAAATGTAACACTTTAGATTAATTTCTTTTAATGATGGGATGGCTGTAAGTTAGAAAAAGAAAGAATAGGATTGGAGCAATTTTTTAAGAAACGTGGCCACATCATGTGTTTGAAATGTAAAGACTTGGTAAACCTAGGATTAATTTCGCCCAGGACAAGAATTTTTCCGTATGGGAAGCAGACATAATTGGCAGTGGCAGCTGCAATGCAGCGTTGCTGGAGGGGATGGATCCCCGTGCGAGGGCTGTGCCACAGATGCAGCGCGCATCCGGCCCCGCGCTGTGCTTCCTCCTCTGGCATTGCTGCGGGGCTCTGCTTGGTGCTAAGGTTCATATTGTCTATGCTCAGAGCAGGAGGGAAATAGAACAAAGGCTGAAGGCATTGAAGTTACGGTGGAAGTAGACCTACCTGTCTCTCTGGTAACAAGCATCCCTGGTCAGTAATGGTTTTGTAGTGATTTGCCTTGTGAAAAGTGTTAATGGTAATTATGCTCTCTGCACTCAAGAAAAGGCCACTCACATGGGAAGGAGTGATGGAAGTTTTACGCTTTCTTGGAAGTCGTATAATTTTTATTTTCTCTGTGTTCTTGTTTAAAATACTTGTAAGTTTATTTAATGATGTTATTATGGAATTTACTTAATATTTATTTCCCATCATAATAAAGTTATTGCCCATCTGTACTCCATCTTTAGTTGCATGTAGTGACAGATAGCTCCACTCCACAGAGTGTTGGAGGTGATTGTTACAAACAATTTTCCAAAGCTGCCAAACTCAAGATTGAATAAATAGGCCAGGAGGGAACTGCAACCTCAAAGTTTTATCTTCAAACTAGTCTCTGAATTCTAACAAAACAATTCATTACATGATTTTCTTCAATTTCTGGTGGAAAAACTATGCACATGTGTCATTTATGTACAGCTTAGTCTAATGTATATTGTATCCTAATTATGTTTGTATTACTATTAGTACTCTATGATTTACATAGCCTTTCTGAGGGGACTTGAGCAAGAGAAGGTAGACTTACAGAGAGAGAAAAAAGGGAATCTTTCCCTGTGGAGGGCTGGGAGCCCTTGGCACAAGAGCCTTCTGCTCTCCCATGGAGAAGAGAGGCCTGAGGGCAAGATGATCTTCCCCAGAGATAAGCAACCTTCCTTTGGGAAGAAAGTGAACCACCCCCGGCATGCCTTGTTTCTATAGGGTAATACCCAGTACCCAGCTGGCTAGTTGGTTTCTACCTCACCCCCTGCCTACCCCATATAACCTCTGCCCCCTAGCCCTGATGTAGGGAGCCTTGTCCCTGGCCACCCCTTCACAGGACTGTGGAACTGCTATCCAAGGCTCCTGTCTCTCTGTCCCCGAGTTCACCTTGGGTGATTTCACAAGAGCTGGAATCACTTGTAGCTGAGAAATCACTACACTTGCTGAAATCACTTGTTGCCCAAGGAAGCCGGCCACCACTCCTGGACGAGTTGTTCCTTGCAGAACACTCTTTCTAAGAAGGTTGTGGCACACCAGATTGCCCATCCCCCAGCCACCTAGAAGCAGCACTTCCCCAGGAGCATAGCCCAGGAAGCTTCTTTCCTCTCCTTGGAAAGAAGCTCCCTTATCGTTGCTAATGCATATCTTGTTTTTTCATTTCACAACTGTACTATCATTGTTAGCCATTTACGATACACTTCTATGCATAGCTTGAAAACAAGACATTACTTTTTGCTTCATGTGACCAATAATTAATTGTTCTTCTTGACTGATATCCAAGATGGACATCAGACCTTCCTAGTTTTTGTATACTGCATCTTTAAAGAAATTTTTTATTTGTGTGCTGTGATTTAAAATAATCTATTTGCTGGTTGCTTATGCTGGAGTGTGGCATAGCTAAGGCATTGAGTCTTGCTTCACGCTGACATTATTTAGTATAGTCTCCTCTTTTATTACTTGTGTTATAGCAAAGTTAAATCCCTCTGCTTTTCTTGCAGCAAAAGAAAAATTAATTTAATGATTCTGTTACTGAATAAGATTTCTGTGTTAAAGGGTTAAACTGCTCTGGTGTGGCTGCAAGTGGATGAATTCTCTTAATTAGGAGCTACTTTAAATACATTCTCACAGGGATTATCAGGATTTCAATGGGGCAGTTTTTTCGGTTCCCTTACCAATACCTGGTTTTGTATATCTGCCTGAAGTGTTTATGACTCTTAGTTCCTGTGACAGTGTCTTTAACATACAGTATTTGGTTCATATGACTCACTACCTTTGAATAATTCATTTCTTCATTGTTTAAATATATTCTCCCAGTAATTTAAAAAGATTTTTTTTCCTAACATTGATTAATTCATTAGCTTGCTTTTTTTGAGCCGGTGAAAAACCAGGCAAATTAATCTACTTATGAAGCTTTTTTTTAACCTCAGCTAGTAAAGAAAGGAAGAGGTGATCTAATTCATGGTGCCTTACTTCCCAAACAGGAAACAAAACACACGGAGCTGTTGACATATATAACAACTTAGAATGTAGGTACTTGGTTGTAGCTGCTTAGTGTGTATGTATGAGGAATGAAATGTGCTCTCCATGAGGGCTGGACAGGATTTCTCCTGTGAACATGAAGGCTACCATGTGTCATCCTGCAGAGTAGAAGCTGCTTGTGAAATAACCATGCATAATTTCAGATAATGTTTGGATCAGCATGGCTGTGGGTGGTAGAATCAGGGACCCTGATACATACTGAAAAAAGAGCTATAAAAAAAACCTGTCAGCTGAGGTAATGTAGACAAGTCATATAAGATGTAAAAGAACTTACTGGACTGTGAAACTGACATTTGCATCATAAAATCAGGCTTTGTTTAACTAAGTTAATGCATTTTAAGCTTGTTCTGTCTTTTGGTGTAATAAAATAGGAGCAATGAATGATTACATTGAAAACAGACTGGATCCCATTTTTTAAACCACATCAGGTTTAATTCAGTAGATATATTAATTTTAAATTTTTTCATTGTTGAAAGCAATGAAAGGTTTTCATGAACACTGTGCTTATGCATGGCACCAAGTTTGACCTTCAGTTGCAAGTAATTTGAATTGTGCATTTCCTACAAAGCAATTCTGAGATCCTGAATGAAGGAAGTGTCCCTTTCTTCCCACCTCCTTTCCTTCTACAAAACTAAGGGACCTTTCCTCCCACCATTTCAAGTGGTTTTTGTTGTAGCTATGAAATTACCGGATAGCTTGGGCGATGAGAACAATGCCAAATTCCTCTTGTGCTTTCTCCTCTCCCACCAGATCCTCCATCTCAGCAGCAGCCATTTCACCACTCTATTTATATTCCCTTAATTTCTGCTGTGATATAGACCATTTTTGCATGAAAAATTGTGTGGATGTTTTTTTCACTAAGGCAAAATTTTTTCCTAACTTGATTAAGCTTATGATTCATTAGGTGTTTTAGCAAGTGTCCCTGTTTCACTGTTATAACATCTTTCAGGTAAAGAGAAAATGAGGTTGAATTCTCAAAAGTAGTCAATACCTAGCTGTTTGATTTCTGTGTACTCAGACAACACTTACCTGAAACTTACTTGATGCTTATGTCTGCATTTGTGGTCCCTTTGTAACTCCCAGTCCCTTCTTTTCTCTATTCTTTACTGTCCCTTTATGCAAGCAAAATTGCCTGTCTTGGCTGCATAGTAACGCTATTTTTAAATAATTCCTCAGAGAAATTTTCTATTACCATAGGTGTTCATACTTTTTTTACATTAATCTATATTAGCAATTTTGTTCATAGTGGTAACAAGCAGATAGAAGCCTCCAAGCAGGGAGAATATTTAGGAAACTCCAGCAAAATAATTGAAAAGGCATCCTGGGGGGCAGAATAAAATGACCAAAAAGAACATGTTTTATTTTCTACTTAAAATCAGGGTTTTGTGGCTGTATCCACCAAAGATCAGAAGTTTCCTCTGCTTCAAGGTTGGCTAAAAAACCCCACAGATCAAATTAGCAAAATGTCCAAATGATCATGGTGGCTAAATTATGGTGATTGTGTAATACTTAGAATACAGCTTCAAGTTCTTAAACAAGGGGCTCCTAAGGTTTAGAGGCATAGCTTGACACTGTAATTTTCTGCTGACCCCATTAGTATAACCTCTTCTCCTATTCTGTCCTACAATGGGTTTGTTGCAGGTGGCAAGTCTTGATAATTGTGGTGTGTGTTTTACATTATTTAAAAAGTAGGTAGCATTTACTTAGCTCAAATAATTGTAGAAAAACATTTTTTAAAACAACTTTTTTGTGTGTGGTGGCACGTTAGTATTTAATTTTAATGATTATAAAGCTTTTGGGTACCAGAGTAAAAACCATTGTGATATAGTTCTTGTAATGTGAGTTACCTCTGAGATTGCAGAACCAGAAGTACTCTACACTCATGTAATCACTGGTGAATTTTCAGTAGGCAAATTGCAGTAGCAGTGCTTCAATTGGCTTAGGGCACTAGGGAAGACATCTTAAACATTTTAATAAATAGGAAGAGTTTTAATTCTGTCTTATACCCATACCAAAAGATAAATTTCCCAGTGAAATTACTTTCTTTTATGAAGTGGAGTACACCATGTTCATCTTTGCATGGTTTCCTGAAATTTAATTTAACCTTCCATCTGCCTTGCATAGCAGCCCACCAAATTGTGCTTTGCCCAGCTCTCTTACTTCAGCAAGACAAATACCTGAGACAGTAGTGGCTGTACTTTTCTCAGCTTTTTTTATGTAATCTAGGTTTTCCTACCAAACTGTAGTTTTAGGGCAAAAGCAGCACCTAATACCCATTTTCCGTACTTCTTTTAAATATTTAACATCTTTCTAGTGACTCCTCACTCTTTTATCTTTCTAGTTATTTTTCCCCAGCAGCTTCCTTCCCTCCCCAGCAGGTGCCAACTTGGCACCGCGCAGGCTTCCTCTGAACTTGGTGCCGTGGCTGTTTCCAAGGCTGTTAACAGGGAGCTCTTATGCGAGCAAGTGCAGCTGGAATTTTGCTCTTCCTCCTGCTCTCTTCGGGGCTCCCCCCGCTTTTCCCTGGCTCCCTCGGCAGCAGCAGTGCCCTCGCAGCCTGGTGAGCAGGGGAGTGAGAGCACTTTGTCACCTGCCAGGAGCCAGCCTCACGCCCGGCTAGGCAGCCTGCCACGGGAGCTTGGAGAGATGCTCCCTTCAATTAGGAGAACATGCACCACACGGGGCTGGAGCTGCACAGAGCTGCCATGCATCTTTTCTAGCTGAAATGGCACACGGAGCAGCCACGAGTTTGTTCTCTCACTTGCATTTCCTTCTGCACGAGCTTTAAAATAAAATCCAGTGTCTCCCATGAACCGCACAGGGAAATTTTTTCTGCCTTTCTTTCTTTAAAAGCAATAACCTGCCGTAGCTGATGGGACAACTGAGATAATGAATCTATTCAAGAAGAAATAACAATGATCTTGGAACAGATTATTGTTTTGGTGTTAAAATGGAGTAAAATGGCACTACTGCCTGTTGTTAATTTTATTGTTCTCTTATTGTATCTGAACTATAAAAAAGACACTGTGAACTTTATCTTATTTTCTTAATAAGATGTTCAAGTGAAAGAAAGATAACAAAAGAAGTCTATATTATCATTTGTTGCAAATTTTGTCTATTTTAGAGCGAAGTTTTGTTGTCTTAATCATTATTACACTAAAATATCTTCACAGCCGATAAGTAAATTTTTATTAGAAAAGTGTGTTAGTTTTAATATAAGCACTAATATTAGTATGAATTGAGGATTAACATTTAATATTAACATTAATATAAGCCTTACCATTGCATTTTGGAGACAGCAGAAGTCACAGGGATGTAAATTACCCAGGGTTTTATAATAAAGCAGTGTTGGAGAAAGAACAGGCGAGCATCCAGGCGCCGTTAGTGTTTTTGTATAGAGAGGCTGGCGAATGTCTGGAAAGTGAATCCTTAAACAACCTGTTTCTTGTAATCTCAGTCTCTTCTTTTCTTTTTTGCACAGTAATTAAGGGAGGGAGAGGATTAGTAACTTCAAAATTTACTCAGGCTGCACAGATACCGGTGTTAAGTTTGCATAGATGTAACATGAGGAACCAGTGCAGTTTCAGGGAGAAAAAAATGCAACATCATGAGAAGCCTCAATACCAACAGGAAGTGCAGGTTAAAGTGCAGCTCATGTTTATTGTATTTGTCTGTGTGTAATCATGCATATGTGCTGTTGTCAGTGATGGAGAAGGAAAGGGATAAGCAGAACCTCAGCACAGCATCTGCTCTCTAAAAGCAGTTGTGCTGTAGATGTCTAGCCTACACTTATCCTCCTGGAATGGCACTGAGTGTCAGAAACCCATAGCTGCATCCTGTTGAAACAGAATGTTAACTGTGCCCTCAAAGCAAGTAACACACTGATGCAGTCGGTCTGCCAGCTGAAGCATTCTGCTTTAGACATGCTCGCACTTTTCCTAAGGAACAGGATCACTGTAATACTCGTTTATTGTTGCTTCCTTGGCTATACATGCAAGTTTGGTCCTCTGAATTTTTAAATGGTCACAGTGTGCAGGGAATCGCATAGAGGGGTGCTGGTTTAGGCTTGCAAGTTTACTCCCTCACACTGCATCTCCCTCACTGACTACTCTATCACTGCTGTCTTTAATTTTCTTCTCTGCACCTGATTAAGTAGAAAATTTACAATGTTACATTTTAGCCTTAGTGTTATCTGGGCTGCCTCTGTGGAAAGTTACTTAAGGGTTTGCATCACATGTTGTACTGCTTTAACTGTGTGGTATTTCAAAGAAGTTGTATGGTTTAAAGTAGGAAGGGATTAGGATCAGAACGTCTGATTAAGAAGGCCAAAGGTATCCTGGGGTGCATTGGGAAGAACATTGCCAGCAGGTCACAGGATGTGATCCTGCTCCTCTACTCAGCCCTGGTGAGGCCTCAGCTGGAGTGCTGTGTCCAGTTCTGGGCTCCTCAGGAGAAGAGAGACATGGAGCTCCTAGAACAGGTCCAGTGGAAGGTGACAAAAATGATTAAGGGATCGGAACATCTCTCTTATGAGGAAAGGTTGAGGGAGCTGTGCCTGTTCGGTATACAAAAGACCGAGAGGGGACCTCACAAATGTCTATCAGTATCTAAAGGGATAGTTTCAAGAAGTAGGATCCAGGCTCTTCTAGTGGTGCCAAGCAATAGGACAAGAGGCAATGGTCAGGAACTGATGCACAGGAAGTTCTACCTGAATAGGAAGAAGAACTTTCACTGTGCGTATGACCGATCACCAGAACAGGCTGTCCTGAGGGGTTGTGGAGTCTCCCTTACTGGAGATATTCAAGAACTAATTCACTGATCACAAGCATGGAAGAGACTACTCTGCATATGCATTTTTCTCTCTCAAAAACAAATTGCGAACTCTTTCCAGAAAGCATATTTCACAGCATGATGGTTAAGTACCTGCATTTTGGGGGCAGGAAATGGTGGGACTCTTTTTCTTCACCTTTTAGACCATTTCACTGTTGGTTCCCTTATTTGTAGGAAATTGAAATTTGTTTCAAGACTTCATTTTTTTTTCAGTTATGCTTTGCTAATAAAAACAGAAAACCTCTATGTCAGTGTATGTTTCCAATATATAAATCTGTCTACAGAGATCTGAAACTACTCAGCCTGCCTTTGGATTAAATGGATTGAATACGAGCAGTGCTGGCCAAACAGCAGTACTGTGTAGTACTAAGATCACTTCCACACTTACTAGGCTTCTTTTGCACACTCAAGATATGGTGACCCTAAATGTGAGTCTACAGCTTCAAAGCAAACTACACTGCTCATCAGAAATTTGAACCCATTGTAATGCTAAGTTGTATTAAAAAGTATGGATGTGTATGGAGGTTGTCTATTGAATTTTGACATTTAGATTTCTGTGTAAATGTATCGGTTCTCATTACTGCTATTCAGTTCGTCCGCATGTTGTCCTGAGAATATATTTGAAAATACCTTTTTGTAATAGGTTCAATAATCAAAATACCAGATTCTGGAATAACTCAAGAATATCTGCTCACTAACAGGTATGTTATAAGATGTGTAAATCTGTTTAATCTATCTACTGTGAAAGAATAATTGCATAGATTTTCAGCAATTTTATAGTCATCATGAAGCATATATGAGTCATGCACAATCCATGAGGGAATAGAGAGAGGATATATAAGGTACTATTATGGTATCATATACTAGTATTTCTGCTTGGCTTTATACCAGATGCACTACTTGGTTAAATTCTCATGCTCTGTTGGAATAGTTGTAGCAAAAAATCTGCTTTTACAACTCTCCTGGAATTTTCTGAGAGCCAGAAAATACTACTCTCCTTTATCACTGCTACCAAAGAAAGAATAGATGTCACTGATCTTGATAGTGGGCATCACTTACTTGAAAAGTTAACAGGTTTTCCCACTTTTTTCAACACCTGTCAGGAAGAGCACCTAAATCAATTCATAATGGACAGAACCTGACCAATAAGTTAAAATTATAGCTTATTTGATTGTTCTTGCTGTGTTTCCTTTTTCTCTTTTATATGTTTCTCTGCTTTCCCTCCCGAAATTCATTACCACCAGCAGCAAATGGTTTGAATGAAAGGACAGTTCACTCTGATTCCAGAGAGTTGTATATTTGTGTTTTCTATTTCACAAAACAAAATAAATAATAAAAAATACATTATAATGTGTTTGCAGTAGATTGAATCTCCACTGTAGGAGTCAACCCTGTTTCTTAGCAGAAATGTAACCTATTCTCCTGATAGACATTGTGGAAGTAGATAGTATTGTTATTATTGTTGCTATTATTATTATTTTATTAGATGTTTTGTGCCTTCGGGAAAGGAGTATGGGGTGACAGTTGCTACGGAAACTGGTTTGAAAGAATGTTATCGGGAATCCATGAATCTAAGACAAATGTCAATGTGGACATAAATTAGATCTATCCTCATTAGTTAGGTGCTTTCTTTCAGGAGGTGGTGGTTATTAATCTGACATTTTCCATACTTGAGAGATTTTCTTGTGCAATTCTTATTTACAAGAATAGGATGGCTGTTAATGGAGTCAATGTTTTCATTAACTTCTTCTTGTTATATATTCTAATGCTAAGTAAAGACTTTTTTTTTTTCCCCCCAAGACGCTACTAAGGAAAATAAGTTGTTTTTTTGTTTCTAATTCCACAAATACTGATGGTATATTTTCCACAAATACAAGGTGGTAAAGTCATACAACAGAGTACAGACTTTTTATGTGCCCAGACTCTTCATCCTTATGGGCTGGTCCTTGGGGTGGGGTGATGATTCAGCTGTACAGTTTTTTCATAACTCTAGCTGTTCTGTGCCATTAATCTTACACCCTAATCTCCTCTTTCTGTAGCTCCACTATGCATAAAGTAGAGAATCCATTTTAATCAGCCAGTGTCATCTTAGCCAATTGCTGCCTTTGGGGAACTGAATGCAGACTCTTAACTCTGCTTTTTTCAGCAGTTCTTTGCAAGGCATTTCAACAAGTGTACAGATTTCTTAGTAGGGAAGTAGTGGTTATTCTGTCTTCATGTCCTCATGTGCTCTGAAACTTATTCATATGCCGCTTATTTTTTACTTCTCAAACACTCTCTTAAGGGACATTTTTAGGACTGAGCCTATCTCATGGAACCTCTAGATGCTAAATTTCCCCTTTATCTGCTCATTCCAAGAAGAGTTTATTTGGCTCGTGGTTAATTATCTTGGCCAGCTGGACAAGTGTGTGATATTTGGGTGTATTTTGAGTCCCTCATCATTCTTCATTCTTTTTGTAATTTTGTTATGTTTCAGTCTTTTGTATCTCTTTTTTGGTTAGTAGAAATCAGTATGTTGATAGTCAGAAATATTCACTACAAGGGGAAAAACTAATCCTGAACTATCCTTTAGTTAGAAATGTCTTGTTGCAAAATACTGTAGGGCTTTCTAAGCAATCTGGCAAAGAGAACAACTGCTTTCTCATTTTATATGGAAGTAAAATGAGATAATTACCCTAGAAGGTTGAGGCCAGCCAAATTTAAACTAGAAATGAGTACTTTTTAACATGAATGAACATGATGAACCGCTAAAATAAACTGTCATGGAAGGTATATTTTCTTATCTTTTGATGTCATTTCTATCACTTTTAAAAAATATGCCTTAGCCAAATACAAGTTAAACTTTCGCTAAAAGCAAATTAATGAGTTCAGTGTAAAGGCAAAGTACTGACAGGCAGAAGTTGGATTATGCAGAATGCGAACTTCATCCTCAGCTTTAATAAATCAATAACAGTGCAGCTTTCCCTCCTTTCCCTTCTATTTATTACATAATTCACCAAATGAAACTGACCATAAATAGTATTTTTGTATAATAGTTTTCATTGTTAACTTGTGTAAAAACTTGTGACAAATGAGAGTAAAGTGCTGGAGTTGAATGTAGGACTCTATCTCCACATTTCTGTAGCAACTCCTTAATGCACACCTGTAGGCTGTGAACAAGCAGCATGGTAGCTTTATTGCTATGCTGTCACTTCATTGGGGCCCTGTATGTCCTGTTTTTCCTGAATCCTGTCATTCCACTTGAGATCTCATTCCTGCAAACAGGACCTGGTGTTGAATGTGATGATTTCTTCACGATACAAATAGCTGCTTTCTTCAAGCAACCAGATATGGCAAAGTAATTTCATTATGAGTGAGCTAATAGTAGTGAAATTCCTAAAATGTTTTGTTGCTTGGTAAAGTACTGGACTAGATTAGCTGAACCTGAACTGCTCTATCTCTATTTATGATACTTTGTACTAATGCAGTCATCTTGGTTTGGATTTACTTGCCTGCACAAGTGAATGTACAAGTCTTCCTACGCTGCTACATTTTTCCTGTGCTGGAGGACAGGAGGAAAACATTCTAATTTGTAAAGGGTGGAAATTGTATAATGGGATTAAGCAGTTTGTGATGTTTGCATTTTAAACCGCTATGTTTAATGACTATATGGGTGGGTTCAATTTAACTTTCATTCAGGATGAAATGTAGTCATTATGACTGTTCAAATGTCGTTTCCCTACACCTGTGTATATGCAGTGTTAGCTGATAATAGTTGCTGACTGAAATATGATCATCAGACACCCATTTCATCTATGCTGTTTTTAATTTTTTGAATTGATTTCAATGAGTCATTCTCAGGGGGTTGTTTGTTAAGCATAGTTTTGGTCATTCAGTTCTTGGACTACATTATGTCAAATGTTCCTAAAGCTGCATTCCACAGTTAGAAATCTGTGTCTGATTGCAGCAAACTCCTGATACCTGCTCCAACACTTCAGTGCAATGTGTTATGTATGTTATTAGGAGATTAGCAAGGAAGTGAAACAAGAGCTCTGTTCATTATATTGTACATTCTACAATAATTTTACAGGATTTTCATGTTCATAGTTCTTTTTTAGAGCAACAGAATCAAAATAAGGAACACTGCTGGCAGATAAATACAAATGCTAAATAAAAGTTTTCTGTGGTAACACAGAGAAACTTAGGCAGTTGCTTTCAGCTGATATTTGCAGAGGAGCCTGAGATCTTGATGAATCTTATTACAAATTTATTTATAGACATACATACACATACAAAATAGGATCTTTCAGTTAATACCTTTTCTTGAATACTGTTTTCAGTGGCTTAGTTATGCATATGCTTTGAGGAACATTGCATTTAGGAATATTTCTGTGGAAAAAAGAGCTCCTGTTTTGCTTAAAATGCTTTCTTGAAATGATTACAAAGGACAGGTAGTATTTATCCCAGGATTTTATTCAAATTGTTTGGCTCAGGCTTTTTATAATCTGTTTAACCAGTGATCAATGGTACTTGATATGCTTTTTGACTTACCTCAAAATCATCCATATTTTCATCTGGAAGATGAGGCTAGAAAACTCACGAGTGAAATCTTTCATCTACCCTGTGCTTCCGATTAATAAAATTATTATGAACAACATTTACTCTTATTGTAGTCATGGGTTTAAAACACTGCAGAAAGTTCCTACATAATTTTATTTATGCAGGGATTTCTGGTGAATTCTAGAGGGCTTATAAACCCAAATGTCACTGGAAATCTGTGGAACCTTCTGAGAATCTCAACCATCTCACTGTGTCCCACTTCACTGTCAGTTTAAAAGGTAAAAAAACCCCCAAAAACAGAAAAAAGAGAGAAACAGAAAACCCCTCACACTTGGTGATTTGTTCTTGGTTACTATAGTGATGAATCCTGTATGAAAACCCACACAGTTCTGACTGAAATCCAGACATGCAGCTACTTGTCAGAAAAGAAAACAAAGAAAGAATTAATTCAGTAGTAGAATATTGAATGGTGATGTGAAAAAAATTTATTTGGATGAAATTATTTACCTGAATTTTAATCTGGATCTTACTGTTCTGGACACAGATGTTAAATAGTTCTTTCAGATTGTAAGCACAGAAAGCATGAGTACTTGGTGGGGCATGGTGCAGGTAGTCTAAAATTAAACTCAGAGTACAGTCCTGGCTGACATTTCCAGGGAGGATGACATCTTTGGTATTCAATCTTTTCTCTTATATGTCCTTTATCCAAATGTAGGGACATAACAATTATTTTTACAAGAGACTTACCCCTGTGTCTTCAAAAGTTCTAGACATCTATCTTGGATCTTTGGCTTCCTTTTTTTTCTAGCAAAATTAGGTCACTCTCTCAATGTAGCTTCTGTAGGCTGTGAGGCTGGCTTTTGCTTCTAGAGTTAACCCTGTAGCTTCTAGGTCCCCATCTGTAGGCCTGGAGTATTTCCAGACCCTCTTCAAGCTGTGAGGTTTCCTGCAACTTGTCCCCAGATCATTTTGTCCTTCCTGAGGCAGTGACAGGAACTAGATGTTCCTTTAGCTTCTCCTCCAAAAGTATCCTGTCCGAATTGTTTTTGTTCCTATTCAGTTGAATTGGGAATTTCACTCCAATTTTCATTGTCGTTTTGTTGATCTTTTCTGAATGCTGATTTTTAATGGGTTGCTATTGAATTTAAGAATTTTCCACTGTTAAGGCTTTTAGAAAGAAGCTACAGATTCTTGTATTTCATAGAAATACAGAGTTTGTTGAATTTATAATTTAAATAATGCCACGAGACCTGTTTGGTTTGCCTCCCACCTGGTAAAGAGCAGGGTCAGAAGGTGCAGGCAGTTCTGCTGTCTGGACTGATTCCAGCTCTGGAACTTGCCAGACTTCAGTATTTCTGGGTTGAGGGAAGAACTAAAACAAAGAAATTAGTCTGTTGAGATGTCAGGACTCTTTAGCCTGGAAATCCATGTATGGTCCTTCAAGGCTTTTAAGGTCTCAGATGGACACTAGGATATTTAGAACACTGGTGGTGAGAAAACCATAAAGCCAGGTCCCTTAATGTAGTATTATGTGTTTTCTCATTTCTTACTATCAAGCCTTTTCTGGTCTGGGACCTGTTGCACTGGCAGGTGCACCCAGTGGCCTCAGAATTCAGCTGCGAGCAGGAATCCTGGATCTTGCTTCTGCAGCATGTTCTCTGGCAGTCCAGAGTCTGGGTCCTCATGGTCCTGTCATCTGGCAGGACTAGAAGCATGGAGAGATTCCCCATAGCCCAGGGTCTCAGGTCCTTAGTAAGGAGTGGCTGGAACCCAGTGGTTCCAGCATCTTTTTCATGAGCTCTGGGATTTTAATCTCTTTATAGCTCTGAGGTTATCCCAATTCTGGGTTTAAAATATAAAATATTCTCTAGTTTCAGTAGATATTAAACCCAAAGAGGAGGATAATATTGAAATTTCAGATTAAATGTCACAACTGGCCAAAGTTGTTCCAATTCACACTCACTCTAATTCTCCACTTTGTCATATCTGAACTTTTTAACAGAGTTTGTACACTATCTTCACAGCATATGCTATTCCAACTTAATAAACCTCCTACTCTGAGCAAATGATCGTAGCAAAACAATTCACCTTTGAAGTGTTTTAATGTGTATCTGCTATCTCAAGTCAGAAAAATAATCTCATTAAAGATGCTAATAAATTAAGCTAATTATTTCATTCCTATCTATTAATGACTACTATATTACATGGATCAAAATGCTGACTTTAAAATGTTTATATCTCATTATTAATAATTACTTCTATTAAGGTTTTGTCTTTAATGTTGCCTCAGTGCTTTACATGAGCAATGAAAACACTTTAAGAAAATGGTAATTTCGTTGTTGCTGTCTATAAAGATAGAAAATACCAGTCTGGCTTTTAAGAGTGTTTGCAAAGCTTGGCTCTTACTGTTAACAGCCATATATTGTAGAACATGCAGATCTTTAATGGATGGCTTATACAATGTCACATCCAAATGATCCAGGCCTGCATTTACGGTGCAGTAACATGTACAAAGTCACCTCAGTGGGATTTGGTGATGACTCTTTTATCTTAAAGCCAGATTTAACGTGGCTATAACAATTCGATCTTCCTTTGTCACTGTGCCAACAATGGTATCCTCCATGATCTGAAAAGTCACTCATAAATGAGATCAGCAAATTCTGTCTACTGAAGCTCTATAAGGTAACAACAGTGAAATTTGATTGAAACAAGCTTACCTCAAAAAAAATCTCATCACTAACTCCTTCCCCTGTTCCATGCTGCCCAAGGCAAGTGGGAGAAAGAAACAGTGGCAAGTCCCCTCCTGTTTATGGTCACTCAACCAGATTTAAGTTAGGATCATATCTAGGAACTGCCCTATTTTGTCAGACTAGTGACATATCTACCATCTTTTCTTGAGGCCAAACTGTATTTGGTGTTTTGCAAAATATACAGACCACTCCAAGACAGGGAATTATTCATCTTGGAAAAATTTCTTTCTGAAGCTCATGTTTAGTTTCTGTTGTGAAGCATGAAAATTCAACTGCATTGTGCCTGTATTAAGTATACTGAAATAATTAATTTGATTGTCTCAAACTTTTTTTACACTTTCTCGTAGATAGTATCTGTAAAGTATATGAAAGCAAATAAAATTGATTTTTTTTTTTACTCAGTTCTTAGGTTTGAAATCAAAGATCATATTCTTTGGCACCTAAAATACATTTTGATATGTTACTTAATTGAAGAAGTTTTGTCAGTGCTGATGGGCTTTTGAGATAAGTTCACTCTTCCATGGCTGGAGCAGGTACTAGTAGAGCCTCACACTCTCTGTTCTGAAATTCTGGTAGGTGCTGCACCCCAAAATCACAGTCAGCGGAACATCATTTAGGGGAGGGGTCCTTATCCACTGAACTGAAAGTTGGTCATTTTAGCTTAAACAGTCAAGTAATATGGTTTGGAGTGTTAGGGATCTGAAGCAGTTAAAATGTTGTCCTGCTGTATTTAACTGTCTGAGTTGTGAAGCTGCTAATTGCTGGCTGATGGTAAGGGACATTAATGGAATCTTCTGAAAGTCTATTATGAGTCCAGATAGGTTGGAGAGAAGTCTCTTGGCTGGTTTTAAGAACGTGAGTTTTATTAGTTACTCTGACAGCTCAAATGTGGTAGTTCATTAAGCTTATCATACTTAAAATATGTGCCTATGCTTTTAAGCTTCAATTAACTGAGATGAACAGTGCCTTTTGAAAATGGTACTTCCTGCTCATATCATGCTTAGAGACTTGTGAAAAACTGACATTTATTTTGCTCTTCAAGCAATTCTTCATGTGACACCAATTAAGTATTTTGGTGGTGGTGGTGACTCATTTGTTAGAGGTAAATGTTCAAATGGTAAAATGACTTGGCATTAACTTGAAGTAAAAGGAATTGATCTGAATAGGTATCTCTTTGCCAGCTCAGTAGTTTGCTAAAAGGATAATTTAAAAATAGACAATTAAAGAAATTAGGTGAGCTTATTAAAGAGTTAACCAGCTCAAGTACTGAACTAAAAATAGTCTTAAATGGTGGTAATAGCCAATTTCTTGAAAATTATTTTTTCATTAATTATCCCATTTTAGCATTTTTGTCTTGCCAAAATTAAGATATTCTATATATGACTTTTTCTACAGATACATACTTGATCTTTTCAAAAAAAGCCAAAACCCATTGTGCACCATGCAGATCTTGTTCTTTATAGTGCTGGATCAAAAATGAAAATGTTTGGGGGTCTGCTTCTTCTTTCCATTTTCTCTGTTGGAGGCAATGAACATACAGGGGAACAAGCATTCAAGTTTTTGGGTTTTTTTTCTTTAGATGTTGGTTACTGGTCACTGTTAGGAGACAGGACAAAGAGTACATATAGCTGTTCTTAATATGTGACCTAAAGCAAAAGATTTTTATTGCTGTTTTGTACTCCTGATTTATGTGTTTCTTCTCTCAGTTCCTGCTAATTATTATTTTTTTTTAAGATAGTCTGTATACTTTCAAAGCAGATGCTGCTTGTGAAGAGAAGTTCACACTGGGGGTTTTGATACTTGTTTAAGCCTCAAGGAATTTTTTCAATATTTGTAACAGCAAAATTAAACCTTCCTAATAATTACTGCTTTCTGTAATTTCTCAAGAAAAGGAAATAAATAAATTTAAAATGATTGGTATATGACAAGAAAGGGATCTTTTGAGTCAGGAAGATCAGGTCTTGGTCTTGGATAATCAGCTTGCTTGAAAGTAATTTTTGTATCTGAATCAAATAAAAAGATGAGGCTTCAGTCTTCCTGCTGAAGGTCTGTTCTAGAATACATTTCTCTCATGATTAAAACAGATTTTTGAAATCCCATCCTTTTTGCAGTTTATAGAATTTTTTAATGATTGTATATTTTATGCCTAACATTGCAGCAACTTATTTAGAAGGACAGCCAATCTTCCCTTAAAGACTCATTGGGAAGGATTTTTTTTTCCCCAGTAACTCATCTCAGTGTAGTTTCACTACTACAAATTGCTGCTGCCACCAATTTGCATTGTTACTTTTTTTAATGTTAGAATTTTGCTGACTACTACTTCCAGCTGTTGAGGGTTTTTGTGCCTTTCTTTGTTAGACTGAAAAGTCTTTATAATACCAAGTGTTTTCTGGTTTTGTGCATCACAAGACCATTACCAAACTATGTTCCTGCTTTTCTCAAAGAATGTAGAAAGGTGTGTGTCTGTGGATGAGATGCCCTGGAAGGCAATACTCTCCTTCACTACCTAGACATTGAAGCTACATTAACTCCAGAATCCAACCAGTCTGATGAGGCACAGGGTTCCTCTGAACCTGTTACTCCTATATGTCACAAATTAGGATAAATAAAGCTGTTACAGGCATTTGTGTGCTGATATGTGTAAGAGATTTGTAATTCTAATGTTCTAAAAAAAAAAAAAACAAACCCCACCACCTCCACATACCCACACTCTGCTCCCCCATTACCTTCAAACAAAAACAAAACAAAAAAATCCCAGCAAAAAAAAGAGGTTTATCTTGTGGATTTAGTGATTTGGTATTTGGGGGCTTGAGAAAGAATAATAAAGAATATACCAAAGTGCTGTTTTTTTAAGAAATATTTTTAGTTTATTTTTTCTTTTACTCTGTAAGCCTATTTGCATATATTAATAAGGAACACTAAGCCTTAAGGATAAAACTGCAATCTGAAAGTGCATTTCCCCAAATTTGAAAATGTGTTATTTTAAATTGTTTTTCTATATTAAGTCCTCGTGTGCTGTAGAGTGAGTGATATTATGAGATCCTCTTCTTACCTGGAAATTTAATGAAATTAAAGAGTCTTGCTTTAGTGCTGCTGTGGTTTGTTGGAGTTTTTTGTGGGGTTGTTGTTTTTGTTGTTGTTACTGTTGTCCTTTTTAAAATTATTTTTTTAAAATTTTATTTGAAGGACAAGGAAATTATTTCTGTAATCGTCTTTTGCTTGTTCATATAACTGAGGGGAGCAACATTGCTCCGATCCCAGGTGTGGGGCATTGACTCTGACAGGAGTGTTCTCAATGTCACCCTGTCACTCCCCTCTTCAGCTGTACAGGGGAGAGAAAATATAATGAAAGGCTCATGAGTTGAGTTGAGTTGAGTTAAGGACAGGGAGAGATCACTTACAAATTACTGTCATAAGCAGAACAGACTTGACTTGGGGACATTAACTGAATTTATTGCCAATCAAATTCAGAGTGGGGTAATGAGAAATAAAATAAAATCTTAAAACACCTTCCCCCCACCTATCCCTTTTTCATGGGCTTAACATTTTTCTTAAATGGATTGCCTTCTCCCCTTCTGCAGTGCAGGGAGACAGGGAATGGGGGCAGAGGTCAGTTCAGCACTTGTCTCTCCTTCCCCTTACTCCTCAAAGGGAGGACTCCTCACACTTCCCTGCTCCAGCCTGGGTTCCCTCCCACAGGAGGCAGTCCTCCCTGAATGTCTCCAACAAGAGTCCTTCCCACAGGCTGCAGGTGCTCCTGTTTGGATCCCTTCCAAGGGGTGCATCCTGCTGTTCCAGCATGGGTTCCCCACAGGTCACAAGTCCTGCCAGGAGCTTGCTTGACCATGAGCTTCCCATGAGGTCCCAGCCTCCGTTGGGCATCCATGTGCTCCACCTTGAACCTCCATGGACTGCACAGGAGTCTCTGTTCCGGTGCCTGGAGCACCTCCTTTCTCTCCTTATTCACTGCCCTAGGTGTCTGCAGAGCTCTTTGTCTCACATATGTTCACTTCTCTCTGCTCTTTTTCTCCTCCTTGAAATGTGTTATCACAGTGATGCTACCACTGTAGCCATTGGGCTCAGCCTTGGCCAGCAGTGTCCAAGCCAGATCCTGCCAGTCCATCTTGGATCTGGCTGGAGTCGACTCTGTCAGGCATGGGGGAAGCTGCTGGCAGCTTCCCACAGAAGCCATCCCTGTAGTTCTCTCTCTACCAAAACCTTGCCATGTAAATCCAATACAAGCAGCAACACAATTAGGCAGCACAGCTCTTACTTTATGTCAAATAATAGTGGTCTACCATTTTTGGGTAAAACTTTATTTCCCTTCTTATCATTTGTGGTCATTCTGAACTTAAACTAATCTTAGAGATGAGCACTGTCATATTGGTTCTATAAATTATTTTTCAATGTCAGGATTAAAAATTAATATCAAAATACTAGTTGGGGAACAGAGCAGATTTTGGACCATACGAAGCAATATTATTACTGTTGTTTAAAAGGTTACAACCTTGAGTGTGTGTGTATAATCTGGCCATTATCATTAATCTCTCTAACACATATTTTGCTAGACCCAACACCTGTAACACCCATCTCTATAAATTATAGTTTATACACCTACAGCAGTGTGATATATTTCAGGCTGCATGTCAAGATCTCCTGACTGAGACAGCGGGAGTTAGTTGCTTAAATATTTTCATAGGCCTCATTTCCTCTCATGGAAGAAAACCTGTAACTTTTTACTGTTAAACCTCAACATGAAAAGAGTCTTACAGCCTTATTAAGACCATTTAGTTGAGCAATTCCTGTTCCTGAGAGTTTTATCAGAAGCAGAATTTTAAGAAGTTATGAAGAAATAAATAGTGACTCGATACTTGGTGGTCTCCAGTTACCAGTAGTTTACAAGGGGTCCTGATATGTCTCAGTAAACTCTGGCTTGGAGGTGAGGAAAAAAAGCAGTCTCATGATTTTTAGAATACTCTGGCTTTTAATTCTTTTGTGAATTGAAGATGTTTTAGGTACATTAGAACAAACTTAAAAATAGGTGTTTAATCTTTTGGAAGCAGTAAGGAACCTTCTGAAAAGGCACTGACAGGGTTAAAAATGCTGCTGCCACTAGGTGTCATGCTGGGATCATCTCTTGAAACACGAGATTATCAGAGGTGCTGGATGAAGGAACGGGATCTCCTGTATGTATTTTAGTATCTAAAACGGCTAATTTTGCGGCTGTACCTACCTTGTGTATCTGCACCGTTCGCACATCTCATTGTGTGAGAAGGGTCAGTGCTACACAACCTAAAGCCAACACAGGTGCTGGACATTTCCTCTTTCATCTGATCAGATCTCTCGCAGAGATCCTCAAGTCACACAGACCTGCTTAGGAAAATGTGTTAAAATTGCTTCATGTGGGTGTACTTGGTAATATGGAGGAAAAAAACATATGATTTTTTTTTTTTAATACTCCTCCAGTGTTTCTATCATATAAAGCTCAAATGAGCCAAAAAAAACCCAAAACAACACCCAAACAACCAGCCACCTGAACATAATGTAGCTTTTTATAAAGAAGGGACCTTGCAGGAAGAGTCTGGTTTTGTAAGCACTGAACACAATGTCAAACACTGAACTTTTTATTTATTGAAATTAGTTTTATAATATGTAATTGAGAATAGAAAATCATTACGGGGGCAATGTTTGGTTTTGTTTTTTTTTAATAAGCCTGCTGTGCTGTGTTTTTTTCTGTACATCACTCCTGCACTCAAAATTGTCACATTTTTCAACAGTTCCTTGACAGCAGCATCTTACCAATACATGTAAATACTTGATGGGAGGGAAAACAGACTAATCAAAATCTTCCAAGTAGTGCCCCGTGAAAGGACTAGATGAAAAGGGCACAAATTTGAAAAACTGGAATTTCTATTTTTACTAAAGGAAAAGCTTCTAACTGTGTGGTGATTGATTCCCCAACATGTTGCTCAGAGAGGCTGTATAATATTCTTGGAGATACTGGAAAACCACCTGGATGTGATCCCCCTTGAGCAGGGCAGTTGAATTTAGATGATCTCCAGAGGTGACTTCCAGCCTCAACAATTTTGTGCTTCTGAGTGTTTTCAGTCTGCCTGTTGAGTCATCACTGGGAATACTTAAAAAGCAAGCAAAAAACCCGAACCCCACAAACCAAGAGAAAAAAACCACCAAGCAAACAAC
Source organism: Corvus kubaryi (assembly GCF_017639235.1). Classification (NCBI taxonomy): domain Eukaryota; kingdom Metazoa; phylum Chordata; class Aves; order Passeriformes; family Corvidae; genus Corvus; species Corvus kubaryi. The sequence goes on along the minus strand of NW_024581131.1, from coordinate 10,463,643 downwards.
ACAAACATGCACAGAAAACCACCAACAAACAAAACCATAAGAAATAAAACCGTAATACGATACGTTATATGTGATCACAGGGTTTAATTGTCAGATAGTAAAGAACTTTGAATAGGGTTTTTTGGTTTGTGTTTTCTTCTCCTGCAAAGGGGAAAAAAATCCCTCTTTCTTTGCATCATATGCTGTAAGTCTAGCAGGTTATAAAGATTCTATCTTTTGAATCTATGAAACCTACTGTGTTGTTCTGAGCTTGTATGTGGCTGAAATGTGTACACTCAGGTAGGTACTGGGAATAATTTCTCACTGTTCTGAATTTGATTTATGGTACTTCTCTCTCCAGCAGTGGTTTCTGTGCTGGAAACGGAAGTGTAACTTGGGTTTATATATAAACATCACCACGTGCACAGACTTTCCTATGACATTTCAGGTGTCATGAACAACAGCCTTACTATGGTGAATTTGAATTGACCAGAGGCAAAAGAGTGTATGGCCACCTACAGGATAACATATTATGCAATATCTGTCCATCAGTGTGATGTTTGTGCCTCACAGACTCAGGTGTATCTGCATCAGCAGAGATGTGCCCTCTGTCACACAAAATATGTTTTTATTTCTGTTACGTAACTACTGGGTCTCAGTCTCCCACCTGAATTCTCCACTTATGAATATAAAGCAGATTTCCTTAGAAGTTTTTCCACAAAAAAAGGGTAGTGTATATATAGGCCAATGCACTTTGGCAACACTTATCCTGCAAATTCGCACAATGGGTTCTCCTGGTTTTCTGTTCTGTATGTGTGAATTCTGTTATCTCAGATGTGCTGAGACACAAAAAAAAGTAATTATACTTTCAAATATCTTTTTTGCCTGTTGATCTGTATCCGTTTGTTCTCTTGGTGTATATCTATCAACAAATGCTTTCTTCCAAGGGCTGCTGGTTTGTTGCATAGTGTTTACCACAGTGAGACACTAATTTGTGTTCTTTGTGCCTAGTCAACATGGTGGTAAAAAGTTTATTACTGGCAATTAAAGAAGCAGAAGGATTTCTTATTCCTTTGACTTGGTGTTTTCATTAAGAATGTCTGTGAAGTTATAATGAATATATTTGTACATGACAACGCCTTGGGAGGACTGTTGGATGCTTGGGAAGATGGTATTTGAATGTAACATCCTCATGACTCCTGGGGAGAAATGACCTCAGAAGTAAACATACAAAATTGTGTGAAGATAAATTGAAAGTGCTACAAGTAAAGGAAAACACACACATAGATAAAAATATATATAAGTGATTAAGCAGTGCAGCATTTAGAAGCATATAGGGAGTTTCAGGAGACAAAATTCTATAGAAAAACAAGAATTATTTTGCTGTCGCAGGATAGTCAAATCTGTTGGTGTTTATGGAAGAGTTATGGGGCAGTTGGGCTTCATCTGGCACTGATGGGAATGGGGCCTCATAAAATCCCCTTGTTGGCAGTGCAGTGGAGAGATGCAGGCAACTTGTAGAGGAATGTGTTTGGAATATGAAGAACTTATAGCAAAGCATATTGATGGTATCTTGCAAATAAGGAAGGGTTAGACCTGAATGGAATAGAAAATAGGGGAGAGCTTAAGGTTTTAAGATATTTTCATTCAAATAAAGTTAATGATTTAAAACAGAGATCTGCACAGTACTTTCTTGATATAGGACAAGAATGGAGCTGCAAAAACAGTGTCATACAGTACATTTAAATTCTGGCTATATGAAAACACTGAGATATAATAATGAAAACAGAATTCTCTAAAAATCCGCCATTACTGCCACTTATGACTCTTTTTAGCTCCAACAATATCTCAAAATATTGAGATAAAAGAACAGCTCCTTGAGCAGTTTGGTAACTGGATGGTTTTCTGGATCACCAGGTGTCTGCCAGCCTGGGCTTCAGTTTCTGTCAATCTTGCCTGTTGTAGAGAGTTCTTATTAATAAAAATAAATTCCTCTTAGATATTACTATTCTTAAATTTGAAATTTAACATGGTGATATGAATAATGTTCCTTTGACCTAGACTATTTTTATACTGCCTGATTAATAATTGGTAAGGACTGTTCCATCTTTGAAATTTCACCTTAGAGAAAAAAAATTATTTTCCCTGTCCCCAAGAATGCATATATGGGATTGTATGATTGATAACACCTTAAACTGTTATTTGTTTGTTGCTTCTCATATCTTTAGTGAGGATGGGTGTTGACAGCATACAGTTTGTGTTCAGTAAGATGCTAACATGGGATCTGTATTCATTTTCCTTTGGACAGATAACTAATGTTGAGAAAGTATGGGTACTCAGTTTTCTAGTTTAATAAAGAATATCTATGCAAGTGGATGGTAATTAATGGTATTGCAATGTGACAAAGATTTTAAAAATAGTTTCCTAACATCCCTTTTTGGACAGGTGAGTATTTGGCCTAGCATTTGAAACTTAATAGCTGCTACCATAATGACTTAATACTCCTCACTGTTATGAAACTCAAGGGTTTTTTAGGTACCTTAATTGTGGATTTCAGAGCTTGATTTAAGGTTAATTTTCTTTTCTGCCTTAAAAGCTCCTGTGTGGATTTTTTTCACCATAGAATTTAACTTGTTTAAAGAAAAAACCCCAAAACCAAACTATAAACATGTAGCATGTCAAATCTGATTTATGCTGTAGATCCTATTACAGAAATACAGTATTAGGCTAATGAAAAGTTAAATATTGTACCACTATCCATATTAATAGGAGAGAAGAAAAGCTGCTTATCAGCATGTTCTGTCTTAGCTTAAAGAATGAAGAGATACCCTGAATAATGATTTGTGTAACTAGTTTTCTATTAACTAATTTTTTTAGCTGTCAGTCATTGGAAAGGTCTTATTATCTCATATGCTGGCTGTTTGTGATTTATTCTAACAAAATGGAAGCAAGTTTTATAGAAGGTAAAGGATGTCTGTAGATGCAGCTTCAGCCTTTTGAAAGAAAGACAACTCAGGAAATGGAAAAACATAACAAATTATTTATATTTTCATGGATTTATTTTCCATAATACTGATTAAAGGCATGGTTTTGACCATGGTCTTCTCTCTTTAGAAAAAGGCAGTACCAAATATTTCCTGCTGTTGGGCTTCCAGGGGAATGTGCTAGATAGATGATCATTAAAGCTTCTTTCCAATACAAACCATTCTATGATTCTATCTTAATATTTCTAAAACATGCAAACTCCCAGCCAATTCCTCCGAGCTGATATACTGAGCATGATATTCTGTGTTATGGATTGTTCCTTTGGGTAGTTTGAGTCAGCTGCCTCACTGTTGTCCCTCCCAGTTTTTTGCATTAGGAGTCTGAAAAGTCCTTGACTTAAGGTGAGCACTCTTTAGCAACAACTAAAACATCAGTGTGTTTTCAGCATTATTCTCATACTAAATGCAAAAAACCCAGCACTCTACCTGCTGCTAGGAAGCAAATTTACTCTATCCTAGCTGTAACCAGGACAGGTATGAGCCTTTATTAAAAAACAAAAAACCCCAACAAGACAGATTACTTCACAGTTCTGATTTGGGTAGCTCTCCAGCAACTGGTAAATATGGCTTGGGAAGAATTTATTGAATTTATTGCTACCAGATTCACCATTCATTTAGAAAAGTTTTTTTAGCTATCTTTTACTGATACAAATATATAATCCTGACGTGCCTCAAGGTCTTAATTCTCTTTACCAACAACTACAGGTTGTTTTACTCAACTGAGCGATGCAACTGCTTTTAGACCTGTACCCTAAACTAAAGAAAAAAGGCCATAAATCTTTTAAGAGAGAAATTTTCCTTTATCTTTTGTATCTTTTATTTAGGATTCCATGATTAGTGCAAGTCCTCTAAATTTTGAAAGCGCTCACTGCAATTTATTTGTTACTAAAATCTAATTAATTGTGGGCAAAGAAAATGGAAGGTCTTGTTTGCCAGACACCTTGTCTGTGGTGAAGTTCACTTTGGAACAAACTATTTAAATAGAAGGGGTTTGCATAGTCTGAATGAACTTTGAGAAGACATTCAAATGTCACATTTCTCTGTCTCTTGTCACAGTGCTCATCTACAGAGGCTTATCTTCTGCTAGCTGTTTACTCAGAAAAGAGTGTTAGAACCGGTATTTTAACAGTCTTTTTCTTGGGGATTTTCTGACATTGGTGTGTCCTCGTTTTACAGATCATGTCTTCACTGAATGGAATTAATGAGTTTTATCATAGGCTGTGCACTGTAAACATCTAAGGATGATTACCTGCAAAGCTAGTTATTAGGAGTTTGCTTCTCTGTCTGCATTTGGTTGATCTGGAGTAGGCTGAATGATCATAATATTGTTTGTACTATAAGCTACAAAACACCACTAGTGTCACATATGTGTCACACTCAATGTGTGGCATACATTTGTGTATCATATAGTGTGTTTAGAACCGGGGGTTTTGTGTTTTCCTTGCTAAACCCTTTGTGTCCAGGGGACTTGCCTGTAATCACGCGGTCCTCACTGAGACTGTCAGGATTTCAGTTATGGACTGAATTGTTTCACCAAGTCTGGAGAAACAGCAGTAACGTATTCCTTCTCAAGGTGTTAGTACCTACTAGAAAATTTGCTGCCTATCCTTAGTTTCGGTTTAGAAGTCAACCTGTTGAACAGAGTTAGTATATTTGTGATTTTCTAATGGACTTCAGGAAGAAAAATGGTAGAAGTACAATCTCAGCCTGGAAAGTGGCACCTGCTTTTATGAGCTGCTGGACCAGGGCAAGAATAACAGATTAGCAGTAGGAAAAGTGGAGAAATAGTGATTTCTGTAACCTAAAATTTAGTACACCTGGGAATGCTAAGGCATGAAACCTGAATACAAGTAAAGAAATTGTACATCAGTTTTTGATTCTGGCATGTAGGAAGTATGGCTTAATTATGTTTCCCCCTCTCAAAGAGGGAAATCTATTTTAAAGGTTCTCATACATGGCTTCTTTTTTTTTTTTTTTTAATTTCTGTAACTGTACCATAGGAGACATTAGACTATTTTGAAGAATTTTGATTACAGATGGATTTTGAGAATGGTTTCACATGAATTGTATTTATGAGAACTTGTGGGTTTATACGCTTGTGTGTGCTTAGAGTTCTATTTTTTAACGTGATTAGACTGATTGATATAAATTTATGTCTATCATTGCAATTTTCCCTAGTGTGCTTCCTAGAAACTAAAGTGACATGGAATATGATACTTTTGCCAGGATATTGCAGTAAAAGTTGCTGTGGGGACTGAGGGGACAGATTGTCATTTCTAATATTACCCCCGTTCCACTCATGACCTTACAATTCTTTTGGAGGATACTGTTTGCTTTAATACTTTGATAGTGGCCTAAAAAGCTGAATGTATTCCTGATGGAAAAGGAAGTAAATAATTTAAAAAGTTTTCTACTTTTCCTCTTTTTAAGTAAAGAAATTGAAATAAAAGAAAAAGGGAATGCTTCATATTATCTTAAGTATCCCTAGGAATTAAAACTGTTTTGGTGTTGGACACAAGGGATGCATAAGAGAAGCTTACAAACATCACAAACATGCCCTGTTCAGTAGATTGCTGTGTAGAAAAATATTATGGATTTTAAGACATTTTGCTCTATTCCCTGAGACTGCAAGGTTGTTTTATCGTGAAAATAAACACCATAAAAACCACAGACTGGTAGAATTTTTTAAAACAATGCATTTATATAAAGAAATTTAAAGGAAAAATATTTAACTTTAAGACTTTTATTTCCTGTGCGATCAAGTGGATAAGGTATTTGTGGAGGGCTCCCGGAAAGGATTTTTCTCCATGTCCAGAAAGCATTCAGTGATGTGTTATACCCCTGGGGCAAGAGCTCTTTCCATATGTATCCCACCCTCCAAGTTTTATGTCACCTTTATGACAGATATCTGTACAATATCATTGGGATTTTTTTCCTTAAAAACATAGCCAGTTATTCAAGTGGACCTTTCCTTGTGTCCAAACTGGAGCACAGTGTTTTGCAAATTGTGAATTTCTTCTTGCTCTGTCAAGCTGACTGGTTTCCATGACTTAATGTTTTTCAGTGTACACTGGAGCTGAGTCTCACTTCATATATAAAAGTGATAGGCATGGTAATGACTTATTACAAAATAAATCTTGATTGCATAGTTTTAACCATAAGCACAATAAAGTTTTCTCCTGTGTATTTGGCTGACAGGCTGTTGGTCCTTGTGCAGTTATAATTACCAAGATAACCATAATACAAAAGATGTTCCATTTGTGGGGAATTGTGTGAGTTAAACTTACTGAAAGGGTGCAATTTTAAGAGAAAATTAAAACAGTATATTTACCATAAAACGATTGAGATTCATGAAGTAGATAAGAAATATTTTTTGTGTGACTGTTGGCAAGACAGAGATGAGAAAACAGATTTAGAGGAGGAGGTAGATATTCCTTGGAAGATCAATGAAAAGGGGTTTGATGACACATGCTGGTTTAGGGCTCTTATGTCTGAGTGATGGGGGTGGGAATAATGTTTATCAAGCACAAGGTGAGTGGGTTGTCTGCTTTTGCACAGAAAAGCATTGGTTTTGTTGGCATTGCCATAGCGTGTGTAGTTCCATGTGCTATTTGTATGGACTTTGACTTCTGGGCTTCACAAATTTTCTGTCTAGGTGTTATTCTAGCATCATTTTGATTTCTCTATCATGACAGATTGTAATCTATCCTGTGTAAGTTACAGTTGCTATTGGGCAACTTTCTCTACTTAGCAGATTCCTATTGGCTTCCTGATTGCTTATTAAGTACTTTTTCAACAGTTTCTTCCTGATTTTTTATTCTCAGATTGCAGTTACAATCTAGTATGTTAAGATAATCTCAGTTTTTGAAAATAGTAACGTTGGTCTTTATGCTTATATAATTTACAAACTGCCATATTTTTGATTCTTTCATATAAACTTCACATTCCCTTTCCTGCTTTTCACGTTAAGTGCACAACTCACAGTTGGTTTCACAGTCCTTACTGCCTGGCTTTAACACTGTTTAATGCTCTTCAGCTGCCTGGGCCATATAGAAGCATTATTGTCTGTCAGGACTACTCACCCCATCCAGCCCTTCTTTCAGGCAGTCCTTTGCTCTTGGTATTCAGTAATGAGAACAGCCAAAGGGTATGATTTTGATTCTAATTAACTGTGCTGTAGAGCGCGTCAACCACAATCATTCTGGATGATTCTTAACAAGTCCTGCTAAAAGTGTGATTTCTCACAAGCAACAATATCAGCTCCCCAGCTTTCATATATAATAGTCTGCTACTTTTTCTGAAAATAATTTCTGATTGTGTATGTACGCAAATCAGCTCTACCATGTGTGCACAGTGATTTCAGTGCACTGAAGATGTGTCAATCCCGTTAAAACTCTTCTATACAGGAAATGTGCATGGGAAATGTGGTGGAACCACTCTTTCTGATCAGGAAATCTGATGGCTGAAATAAGGGGCATCTGCTACCATGTTTAGATACAATAGAAGCAGATTTTAAAATTTATTTATGTGTAGCATTCCCATTGTTAGCTGAGAGAGATAATTACTACTTTTAAGAAACTATTGATATGAAATTTAAAAATCCATGGGCAGGAATAACAACATAATTTTGTTGTGTCTGGATTTATTTCAGCTTTTTACAATTTTCTTCTCTTTGCCTAATAGCTTGCTCAAATAAATATTCTCTGGGTAGCTCCCGTGTTGCAGTTTGGAAAATCAGATAATATAGTGGAAGAGGAAGAAAAAAATGCATTCAGTTTGAAGGCAGAACTGAAAAATAATGGAAAGGAAAGGATCGTTTCAGGATCAGCCAAAACCGTTGTGCCCTAACACCTGAATTGAGACACATTGTGTCAATTCATTCTCAAAAATATTTTTAACTGCTCAATTTAACTATTTTTCCTTTTAAATAGGGTAATTTTCAAAAAAGTTGTTTTGAATGAAATACATTATTTAAAAACTCAAAAAAATTCTCAATGCAAAATAGTATGGTGTCTGACAGTTTTTTGTAAAGAAGACATTAATCAGTATTTGAAATGTTCCTTTTTATCTCAAAATATTGAGTTTTGAATTGCATACTTATAAATTGAATTCAGATTAACCTTTTTTCTCCAAGACTTTTTTTTAATAGATATTCTGCTTATCAGCAAATCTCTAGCATACAGGGTGATAATGAGAATCAAAAAGAGGAGGTTAGGAAGGGAATCTCTGCTGTGGAGTGTACTAAAAATCCCCAATTTTTCATGTCAGAATTTCTTTACAAATCAAGTGGAAGACAGAGGAATCACATCTATGAAAATTACTTTTAACAGCAGTGAACAGGTACCTCACAGTGGTTTAAATTGCTGGAATATGTAACACATTGTTTTCTGACATTTCAGATTATCCTGCCATTAGCCAGGCTGTGCCTACCATAGGTTATCTTAATGCTGCCAACCTAGTACCTATAATTGTCATTAAATTAATAGGAAAACTCTTATTTATTTACAGCTGGTGTTAAAAATTGCTGCAGCTTGTGCTGTACATGCTTACTGAGTGATTTCATTTGCACATTAGCCCCCCCTTCCACCCCAATAAAAGGAATTAAGTTTTCTGTATGGACCTTTTGTGTATTAATGACAGAAGTTAATATATTCAATTCTGCAATTATCTTACTTCCAAAAGTCATCCTCTTTGTCCTTATTTTCTTTTTGCTGTTTCTCTTTTTTGCTTCATCTTTGCTCAAGACTAACTTTGTTCCCATAGGTTGAATTTACAGCTCAGAGAATTGTCTCCTAAAAGTCCTAAAATTGTCATTCTTTTTGCCTCTTCTAGGTACAGACTTTCCTATGGCATTTCTCACTGGACTATGTCATATCTTATTAAGAACAAAAAGGAGTCAGGGATTCAGAATTCTTGAGCATCATAACTTTTGTTGTATACAACTGGAGCTGCTTTGTACCCTCATGCCAAAGCTTTAAAAATTTATGTTTATACATGTTACAAAGCGTTGTGCACTCAATCCACAGCATAGACAGAAGCATAATCAAAAGTATTTGATATGTCCTTACATTTCTTTCTGCAAAGCTTCCTTTCCTTACATAAATTTACAAAAAGTGTAAAAAGGTCTTTGCACTTTCCATTAAAAAAGATTGAATTCAGTAAACTGATTAGGAATCCATCTATGCTGGCCACATAGAGGTAGACAAGTTTTCAATTACCATTAAATATTTTATTGCCTTTTTAAAGTGCTGAATTTTCAAAAGTTCTGCTGATGTTAATTGAACCATGAAATGCCCTGGCACCTGAAAGAAAGCTATTAATAATTTTCTAATTAATTTTTTTCCTTGTTTCCCCTTCTCTGTGTTTTCTGAGGTTTGCATTATTACCTGATAACTCCAAAATGTGAATGTATGTATGACAAACAAGCCAATACCATTTGTCTTTACTGGTTGGAAGGGGATTAAGCTACAAAAGCCTTTCACTTGGCTCTGGGGAGTCTGAAATGAGTTTGCTTTTTCTGGGGCTGAAGCTAGAAGCAAAAGAATACAAAATGCTCAAGAGAGAAAATAGATGCTGAAAGGATGGTGCTGAGCCAGAATAGTTAAGTACTTCCCAACAGCTCCACAAAACTTCATTTCTGTCCACTTTGTGATGCACTGTTGATGATAAAGTAACACACGGCTTTGAGAATTATGCTCTTGACTCTTTCATCATTGTTGTACTCCCAGGATGGACTTTCACAGGACCATTTTAGGATCTGCCTTGAGAGCTGGGAAGGCAATGTGAAACATGCAGTGGAGGCTGCAGTCAAGCAAACTTGTCTTATTGCCTGAATGGCTGCTTTCACTCAGGGTAAAATGAGGAGTCACGAGACCTGAGCAGGATTATAATGGGCCTAAGCCATCTTGTAAACATGGTGACTTATTTGAGTGCCTTTCCTGAGTATTTGTTCATGTTGTGCTATTTATCTTTACCTAGAGTCCTGTGATTTATGCATTGCTCTTGCCTTATCCTTCAGGAATTTCACCAAAAAACTGAAAATAAGAAAGTGTTACAGATAATAATGCTGTTCTAGTTATAAATGAAACTACTTGAGGAAAAAACTACTACTCAACAGAAGTAACTGTATAGATGTGAATTTTACTCATTTTTGCAAGAAAGCAAAGACAGTTTGATATTTTGAGATAGGAAGGACAATAAACCACCAATTTAAATGTGGTGTGGGCTTCCTGTAGTATAAATCATGAGCAAGATGTGCAAAACATCTGCTGTGCAAAGGAGACAGAAGATGCAGAGTTCAGATAATAGTATTGATATTTAATAAACTGATAAAACCAGAGTTACAGTTGGATTTTTAGCTACTTTTTCTTTAAATAGTGAGATCCACTGTGGTGGGCAAACCTTGACTGGATGCCGTGTGCCCACCAAGCTGCCCTATTGCTCTCATTCCTCATCTGGATAGGGGAGAGAAAATAAGCCAAAACAAATCCTAAGTTGAGTTAAGGCAGTTTACTAAAGCAAAAGTGAAAGACTATGTGCATGCACAAGCAAAGCTAAAAAAAGAACCCAAATATTTTATTCCCTATTTGCAATCAGCAAGCAGCGTCTGTCCACTTCCCGGGAAGTATGTGTAGTGGTTGCTCTGGAAGGCAAATAAACTGACAAATGCCCCCTCTTCTTCCTTCTTTTCTTAGCTTTTTTTGAGCTGACACCATATGCTATGGAATCTCCTGGTCAATTTGGCTCAGCTGTCCTCGTTTTGTCTCCTCCCAAGACCTTGCTCAGCCCCAGCCTCCTGATGGGGGGCAGAGTGTTGGAGAACAGCACTGATGCTGAGCCAGCGCTGCCCAGAAATAGTCAAAACAGTGGGGTGTTACCAACGCCCTTCCAGCTACCAAGGCACAGCACAACACTGTGGGGTCTGATATGGGGAAAATGGACTCCTCAGCCAGGCTCAGTATATCCAGGAACAGCTCTAATGGGAGGTGGTCGGTCTGATTAGCTTTCTAATTTGATTGTGTAATGATGGAGTGTTTAAAAGACGAATGACTGAAAACCATAATTTATGTTGAGTTACATTTTTATTTTTACTTATAAAAGTAGCTTAGCAAAAAAATTCTTTGCATCTGGATCAGAGTTTCAGTTTCTAAACTCATTAATAGATGTGCTGCTTATCAGCAAATCTCTATCTTATAGCATAATTAAGATTAAAGGAAATGCCACAATCACAAGACTGTAGCAGGGTTTAAGCTGCTTGACCATTGGGGTCAAAAGCTGAAGTTGCATTTGGTGTGCAAGTTACATGGCTATGTATTTATAGCCAGCAAGCGGGCAGAAAGAAATAATTTAACAGTGCCACCTCTTACAGCTCAGTGCTTACTTGACTAAATTGAGGGGTGATGTAACCTGAAAAAGTTTAAAAAAAAAATTGAAACTGAACATTTTGATTATGTAGAGTCCAGTCTCTTGTATTAGAGATGAAATAATGGCATACAGTTATTTTTATCAGATACAGGAAATCTTTTACTACTACTACAAGCGCTACTACTGCTACTACCATCTTTAAAGTATTTTCTTGTATGAAATAGCTAATCTGTCTTCCATATATGTCTAAAGGGGCCAAATTCATAGCCCCTTTACAAAACAGCCCATTACAAAATTGGTTTGTCCTTGGCATGAAGATTTTATACTACAAATGTTATTACTTGTGATGAAAAACAGAGAAAGTACTAATTGCTGTTGTGCTGTCCATTATATAGAAGTATACTCTTGTCTGCTATCATAGACTCATAGAATGGCCTGGGTTGGAAGTGACCTTAAAGATCATCTAGTTCCAACCCATCTGCCATGGGCAGGGACACCTTCCACTAGAACAGGTTGCTCAGATCTATATCCAGCCTGGCCGTGAACACTCACAGGGATGTAGGGAATGTTTCTGATGCATATTCTCCAAAAGGGAGGACAACACAGGAAAAATTATTAATAGGCACAGGTAGAAAAGTGATAAATTTGGTCAGTTCTAGTAGGGAGACAGCCTCTTCATGGCGCATGAAACCAGAGAGGAAAGATGATGAACATTAACCATGTGGCCATATGTGCTACTGGTTATATGACAAATCACTGGCCTCATGTCTGCATAACAGTTGTGTTTTCATAATGTCTGCTTCCAGCTTTAGAGAGAGGTCTGGTAATCTGAAGGGCCCGGAGGAGAGACTTCAGGTAATGTGGGGAAAGAAAATTAACTTTAGTTGTGTTGACCTCCATTTGTTAGTCATCCTTTCACACATTATGCAGACTGGCCAAGATTTAATCTTGGAGAGAAGTCAAATTTGAAATAGAGGTAGACAATGGTTTTTGCTTATGGATAAAGTGTCTACAAATATCGTAGTGAACACCGTGTAGGTGAATGACAACTTGCTGAAGAAATAGAATACTAGGAAAGGAGAACAGGAATTCTGAATCAATAGGGCTAAAAGAAAGAAGGATGCGAAAGTTTGGACAAAAAAGCTTTAAGGGGCTGGCAGACCAAGCAGGATGAGGTTTTCTCTTAATTATTCTAAGATTTTAGCAGGAAAAGATTGCCCAGAAACATAGCTGAAAAAATTCCTTTATCTATGCCACACTGAGATATTTTGTGCTGACCTGGAAAAGAACTGGTACCCAGGTCAGTGGTAAATGGAGTCCTTGGGCTCACTGCTGAAATCACCAGTGGGGAATGTATTTGCATGTTATGAAATGGTCTAAAGGCCATCATTCACCTCTTAGACAGTCTTTAGTAATTGCAATGTCTTTAATAAGTAATATAAATCTTGAATAGTTCCTGCTAGAAGGCAGGCTTGACTTCAAATCTATTTAAAAAGTATATATTAGAGAGTAAAAATTTGTAAGCTGTCCAAAAGCCTGAAGCAAGATATGTTTATCTCTTTGCTTCTGACATATCTAAATATCTCCTCTGGATCTTTGGCACTGAAAAAGCCCCAGCGATTTAGATAAAAGGTTTATGATTTTTTCCCTTCAGATGCTTTTAAGAGAATTAAGTACTTGTTGGGATAGTCAAACTTTTTTTGAGGCTTTCAGAACATATCAGTAAAGAAATAATGACAAAAAAAGGAGATTGCTTGATAGATATTGTAGAGCATTTAAAGATGTTTGGTTCTGTTCCTGCACACATAACTAGAACTTTCTCAACATTCATCAGGGAAGAACGTTTGAGGAACAGTTTGAATATTTCTGCACAATTTGACTCCAAGGGATAGAGCTTCAAGGAAAATTTTAAGGTACATTGGCAGAGCTCAAGGGAAAGAGTTTGACCCTGTCATAGCCTCAGCAGTGTTTTCTCATGAAAAATTCATTCTCCATTCCTAACACTTTGTCACTGAGAGAGAATGTATTTAATGAAAAAAGTATAAACTTTTCTACACATCCAGAAAGTAGAATAAATATAGTGTAAAGTGCAGTAGAAATATATTATCCTATAAAAACTTTGTACTTGAAATAGCTTTGTTTTTCTGATGCTACTGGTCCTCTAAAGTTTTTTTCTTTTTCTTAAATATATAACTAATGCAAAACCATCTCCAAGAATAATTGTACTTTTTGGCCTGAAATTCTCACATCAAAGGTTTTCTTCTACTGAAATATAGGGGGTATATCAACCATATCTGCTAGCCTGGCTTTTGAAGAGTTTATTTTGATTGAAGCACTCTCTGGTCATTTTCAAAAGTATTTTGTTTTTCACATAGGAAAGCCCCAAGCTGATTTTTCAACTTGATGGGGAATTCCTACTGGCTTTTTGGATGGAGGGGATAATACACAGTTTAGACAATTGGAATAGACCTGCAGAAAGCTTATGTGCTCATAAGCAAGACCTTTTAAACTCTGTCTGGCAAATACATTACTATTAATTTTTCCTGGTTTTAATATAGCAAGGTTGGTACTTTAGTTTGGCAAGTATTTGCTATTTGCTAAAACTATCACCTGGACTTGTTGAGAAGAATTTGCTTTCTGTTTGTGAGCATTGCCATAGAGATGTGTGGCTACATAAGACCTCAGTATACAACAATTTATACAGACTTACTTCAGTGCAAAACTGGATGAAACTTACCCATGGGAATAAGGAGGCTTAGAAATTCTAGAAGAAATCTCTGTAGACCCTTTCTAAAATTAGGTGTAAATAGGATGAGGGAACATAGAGCTGTTAAAAAGAAGAGAAAGGGGAAAAGCAATATTTTTCAACCTGTTCAAAAAATTGTAAAATATTTCTTATGCCAAGTGTGCTGTTAGTACTGACTCGTGTTGACAGCCATTGATAGATCAGAATTTGTAGATGCCTACAGGGTCAATTGTTGTTATATTAACATTTGTATGTCAGACTATAATTCTGTGTGACATTTGATACTAAAGCTACAAATCCTGGTCTAAGGAGCTTATAAACTAGCTTAAATCATTGGGAAGAAATAACATAAAGTGACAACAGTCCAATATTTTGTGTCTCTGCCATGAAAGTTGAAAGACTTTCTTTGCCAGCAAGTGAAGTGTCTGCTCTAATTCTAATAACTGACAGAATTTGGGTATCTGGATTCTAGTTTCGGGTGAGTTCTTTCCCCCAGAAATGAGGAAGACAAGTATCACATACAGAAAGTTAAATTAAAAAGTTGACCTTTTTTTTTCGAGTTGCCTTAATAACTGGAGTTTTTAAACTATTTTGAAATTCTTTAAGTCAAGCAAATCATATTCTTATTGTATGTTCATTAGTGTGTTGTCATGACATCTTACATTAAAAACCAGAAGATGCCTAAGTATTTGCTGGTTCAGGAAGATCCTTTGTCAATACCTTCACTCACTCAGTTGAACTCTACCAGTGCCAACCTGTCCTGCAACGGAGTGGGGGGATCACAGCCTATGGAGAGGTTTCCTGAGCTGGGAAACCCTCATGGAGTGCCAAGCCTGGCTGAGAGCTGAGGCTGCCCAAGAACAGGCTGCCCAGGGTTAGTGGCTGAGTTACCATCCCTGGAAGTGCTTACCAACCTCAGTGTTTCTGTGATTCTATGATAATCTGTCCTGAATAACACTCATGACTTGACAAAAAACAAATTCTATTGGGTAAAGCATTCTGGAAGCTACTTGGCTATAGCATAGTTATTAAAATGTGGGGTATTTTTCTGAGGAGGTAGAAGGTGAAATGTGAAAACCATTACTAGCTTAGAAGTAAATTAATAATCAAGTAAGCAAATACTACACCCACAGTATGCAGTCTCCACATTGTGATCTTTGAGTAGGTGGAATAAGCATTTTCTAAAGTAATTTCTGTAAATCTTGTAGTTTGATGTCTTATACCTCATTTTCCCATGTTAAGACTAGTCTAAACTTACTATATGATGCCCTTGACATCAGAAGAGGGTACTGTATCCAAAGAAAAAACTGTTTTTATCAGTTCCTTAAATCTGATTAATTTCAGGAAGGTTCCCTTTAGAGTATCCCAGTTGTGGTCTCCTGTCAGAGACCGAGGAATTGTATAATGATTTCTTTTACCAAGACTACTGTCTATGCTGACGAAGAGGTAGTCTCTAGTCGAGACAGGCAATCCTGTTTGGATTGCTTGGTAGTTCTAGAAGTCTCGTTCTGGGAAGAGTTTCCTATCCCTAGCCTGAAAATGCTACTGGCTGATCTGGAACATAATGTTGGAAGTTTGTGAAGAGAAAGGATGAGTTATGGTGTGTCCCTGACAAAAAAATCCTATCCTTCCCTGCTGTATTGTATTGTATAATGCTAAGAAGAAGCAGGAAGGCATGTACATCTTTCTCTCTCTGTGAACTCTAGACACTACATTTCTCATTTAACTGGCAAAATTGCCAGTGGCTGCCTTCCTGCAGGATGACACCCTGTAAAAGATATATTGGGTAGATGCCCGTGTAAGGAACATGCTGTGGAAGTTTTTGTTCACTCTTTAAAATGTTACTTGGATTTCAGTAGCGATTCACACTCTAAGGAAATATGTCACAGGTGGTAATGGGTGCAGTGTGGTCTTGAAAGAAATACATAGAGGAAAAACCTCCAGTATACTGATAAAAGCTAAAATATGTTTCCCTCAGTAGAAACTGTTTGGATATTGAGAAGACCATGTCCTGTTGAGTTGCCAGAAATCCTGCTTTCTTAGCAACAGCTTTATATCCATTGAAAATTAATGTAGATGCTAATGCTCCATAGCTTTAAATGAAATGCAGATAACATATGCAAACAACAGTAATATGATGTTGCATGCCTTTATGTCGCTTTATTTAGAATCCAGTACTGCTTGTGTCAAAAAACAATAAAAATTAAAAGAACTGAGATATATGGGTGTCACTTGAATTAAGTGTTCTGCTTAGAAAGCTTGGAAAGAAAGGAAATGAATGATTAGGAAGCAGGAATTTTGAGAGGACTTAATTAGAATTAGAATAAGTGTGAGGAAAATAACATAGACTTGTACATACATAAGAAGTATGGAAAGTGAATGCTTATTTCAGTTTGTTCTCATTGTCCATTATAATATATCCAGAGTGTTTAATTTAAAAAGTAATTAAAATAGTTACATAACGGTTTTCTTATTAACATGGATCTGGTTACTGATTTGGGAGGGTGAAAGAAGAAAGCAGAGATAGGTGAGGATGAGGGAAAGCTCACGTTAAAAAGCATTATAGTGTATGAGAGAATGGGCAGTTTCTCCACAGTACTTTCAGTTCAGGGAGGTGTGTCAGAATTTGAATGTATGTTTGAACACATTTCTTTCTCTGAAGAAGGAAACTTCCTCTGCTTTCCTCCATTTGGATGTTTGAACTCTGAAACACACATTTCAGTTTTATAAATAAGCTTAAGTATCAAAGCACTGAAAGAACTATGCTTTTGCTTTTGTCTTGTTTCTCAAAGAAAAGCAGGGAGGTAACAGAGTGTGTTTTGAAGAGTGAGGTTAAGTAGCAAATTTGTGTGTTGGCTGTTTTACATTTTATAAGTGGATCCAATATACTCTTGAGTGCTCAAAAGAGTAGCTCATAGAACTACTCAAAGAAAAGAATAGAAAGCCCAGTTAAAGGGAGTAACATTCTCCTTTGATCATGAAAGACTGCAGTCTGACCATCATTATTTCTTTCAGCTGTTCTGGTTATCAAGCTGGAAATGGATCTATTGCTTCATTTTTCATCATTTCACAATTCATAATGATAAATGCTTTTTAATGGTCAAAGATTTCAGGCTATAATAATAAAGTGAAAATATAATGAATTTTTCAGTAAGCTTCTAGGTTAGGACTCCTAAGGTAAAGAGAAAACAGAAACCCTATTAAACAAGATATCCCTTCATTCTCTCCATGAAATGAAACTGCCTGCATGCCCTTTTCATTTTACCTTGATTGCCAATTGATTTCCAGACTTTATTTCTATATTATCTCTGATTTTGTGAGCTGAGTTAGTTCTGAATTAAACCACCAGATGTAGGTATGTCTGAATTTCAGCTTCTGGGCAGCATGATTGAACTCTGACCAGCCTAGGCTAAATCCAAAACCTGTGTGAAAGACCTGTTGTTTACTCTGTGGCATGCTTCAGCCTTAGCATACTAATATGCTGACTAAGGAAGCAATTTCGATTGTGATTTTTTATGTGGCTCCCTTTTTCAGGATAGAAAGCTTAGCTCACTATCCAGAGTCACTAAGCAAGGTCCTGACATTCAGATACAAAATCACAGTTTCACAGAGGTGAGCTAATTGTCAAACTTGTTAGAAGTACAAATTCCCATCATTTTACACCAGTCCAGGAAGCTACAATGAATTCCTTGATCACTTGGAGTTCCAAATACTTTTACTTAATATCTTCCCTCTTTTTCCAACACAGTAATTAGATTTCTCTGGCTCTACTAAATTCTTGACTGCCACTTAATTTTCTGGAACTAAATTTTGAAACAGAACAAAGTGAAGCATCCTAACTGCTGCTGTGCTGATCAGTTCAAGATTGAATCCTTGGTTTAAGACTCCTGTATTTTAACTTCCTATAGGCAGATCAAAATATTAGTGCTGGATTTACTCTTACCGTGTTGCTATCTTTCTTTGGGCCTTTTAATCTAAAGAATACTTGGTTCTAGAGATTTAGAACTGAAAGCTACAGGATTTTTCTCCCAAGACTAAATTTCCCTTTGGTCAGTAACTTTGCTTTAGATTTTAGTGATTGCTGAATAAGTGCCACTTTGACATCTCTTATTCAAAGTGGATTGATAAACCAAGAGGTATCAATAAATGTGTAATATTTCATACTGCCCGAGCCTTTTCCTGTTAGAATCACGACCTACTAATGGTGGCAGGTTCCAGGAGAATAACACTATCCTACTGTTCTCTAACTATTGAAATTATGTTTCAGAGCTTCCATTAGTAAAGTCAGAATCAGTATATGTTGGACTGCCTATACTATCTGAACACTCACAAGAAGTGTCCTTTTTCAGGAAATTTTTTCAAATAGTAGCTGTTTCATGTCTTGCCTTCAAAAAAGTTACTCTTGTAACTCATGAAACAAGGGTGAAAAATGTTGTAAAGTATTTGAACCTTGATAGTGTGCCCCAGCCAAACCATTTTTGGTTATTTTTACCAGAGCCCTCACAGTGGGACCAGGCTGGAATTACCCTCACTGGCTTCACCTGGCCTTTCTGCCTTCAGCTGCAGCACATCAGCCCCAAGAGGGTTTTTAAGCTCCAGTCTGAAGGTTTAAGGGGAGAAGCAGGATGGGCTCATATCTGCTCCCTGTCCTTTGCTGTCTTGTTGTTTGGATTTCCTGGACTAACTTGGCTGCTGATCACTGGATGGGTTTTGTTGCTGTCATCATCTCAATGCTGCTTGCCTGGATCAGGAACCCCACCTGTTAGAACCCTCAGGAATTCATCAAGGACTGAAAGGTAAACTGTGCTAAATTGGGAAAGAAGAAGCTGAAAAACTAAATACCAAGACAGCAAGGAATAGATAAAAAAAGGGCTGTGCTGCACTAGATTAAAACCAATCATATGATCAGAAAAGTGCGTGTGGAGCTCATGGACAAAATAGAGAAACCAATCAATCAATGTGAGATCTCATGCACAGCAGTTGCAAAATGCATAAGTAGTGTATTATGGATAAGTTGTTAAATGTATGAGTGATATGTATATGTATAAGTAGTATAAGATAAGCAAGTGGAATATATAAGTAGATAGAATGCATAAGTAAGCAAAGTGCATAAGTAAGGTATTATGTTAAAGTTGTGAGATGTGTGAACACGGGTATTTTAACCAAAAAGACACTTCTGCGTAATCATATTGATCCACTGATCAGAAGGCATGAGTTCCCACAGAAAAAACCAGAATATCAGAGTAGAGCAAATAGAATATATTTATCACTTCTTTTCTTATTTTTAAATCTCTCTGAATAGTGCCTATAGCAAAAATACAACATCCTAGAACCAGATAATAAATGGAATAAACAAGTGGGCAAGTAAAATTCCAAAAAATACATAGTAGTGACCTCACAAATTCCTGAGCAGCTCATTGGCTTGCCAGACTGTTACTTGATTTGTTGCTGTTATTTTTGTCTTTCTAAAAAGTCAAAAGAATTTTACTACTCACTGCTCCTGTGAAATCAGTGGGAGCAGTAGATATTTAGCATCTGGAAAAGTGTCTGTGATTCTTAGTATTTGAAACTTTGTATTGAAGACGAAATTTCCTTATATTGTGCATTTGATAATAAAAATGTGGTAGTTACTATAGCCAAAGTATCTTAAATCTTCAGAGGTAAATCACCTACAGAGCTCAAATCACAAAATTGTTCATTTACATTAGTTTTTGATTTTCCCTTTGAAATAATGCATAAATGAACAGATGGCAAACAATCCAAACCCTGACTATTCATGAAGTACTGTCATTTCTGTGCATTTGATTAGCACAGAAGAGATAATCTGTTCTTTCTGTGATGGGACATCTTAATATCAGGCTTGATCAGAAAGATTCATTAAACAGGCAAAGTAGCAAAAGAAGTTTCTGTTGATACTGACTGTTGATATGAAACGTACTGCCTAATGGATATAGTAAAGAATTTGCATTCTGTTCTTGAATTTGCCACTGAGTTACTTTGGACAAGTGACTCAATCAGTCATTCTTGATTTCCCCATCTGTGAAATGTGAAATTCTTCTCCAGGGTAGCATAAAATCTGATGAATACTTTTAAAATACTATTAATTTCTTAGGCACAAACCTCTTGCCCACTGATGTGTTATGTGCTATCTACCAATCTGGGACAGAGGAGGAGCTTTATGGCCAAAATTCAGCAGAGGACAATGATATCTGACAGTAGTAAATCTTTCAAAACACTTTTTCCTTTATATGTACAGGGAAAGGAGTTATGTAAAAAGAGCAATGACTCTGCATGGATAGAGTTAAGATATCAACTACTTTTTTCAAACCTACTTAGAGGTTCATGTTCTGCTTGGGCACTCCTAATTCTGTGAAAGACAAAATTACACAGGAAATAGTAGACAGCAAAAAACATATCTCTTTTAAGTGGACTGCTTCTCAGTGCAACTCAGTTCTCTTAGATGTTAAAATAATCACAGGATAGCTATGAATCATGTAGAATAACTGCATTATGAGATGGAGAAAATGATGGAGGCAAGATGGGAGAGGAGGAGGGATATTTTTCAGTTGCTATTTAGAAAAGGTTTAGTAACGAAGAAGTTATTGTTATTGGAAGTTCAATTTGGAAGGAAGGTAAAAAAAATATTTTTACTTCTTCCTTTGCAATCACATTTTTCTCCTTCAGTGTGATGGGTGGAGGCTTCATGAAAACTCTAGTAGTTTTTTAAGCAAACTTATTTCCGTTACAAACTTGAACAGAGGTTAAATTGAGGGGATGCTTTGTCAAAGATTTTCTGTCCTTTAACTTTGATTATTCATATTCCAGGAAGAGAACTATGAATTAATTTTTCATTGGTGCCAAGAAGCACAAGAAAAAGATCCTTAGTCTTTTATGTTTCAGCTGAACTTATTTGCAAGCACTGCGGTGTTCATTTCCAAAGCTGCTGTCCTTTAGCAAGCTAAGTATTACTTCAGAGATGAAGTTTAGAGTTATTACAAGCAGAAGTTTTTTGGTGAAACAGAGGACAAAGTGAAAGATGAATGTTGTGAGGACACAAAATTGGTGGATATAACTGGATCCAGAGTACAGAAATAAAATGGGTTTACAAACGGAGTTTTAAGAGTCTCCTTGTCTAACAAGCATAAATAGGCAGAAGTTCTTAATCCTTGTACTCAGAGGAACCAGGGAAAAAAACCCAATATTTTGTGGCAAGCTGTTTCTGGACTTGGTGTGGTTTTGGGGCAGCTACAACTTCCTCTCAGCACCTGTTGCAAGTCTCATTGTTTTCAAGGGACATTTTCAGTGGGTTACTGATACTTTTGGAAATGGATTCTACCTTGTATCTTAGTTGACCTGTTGGTCAACTTTTAACCTGTTGTTATACTTTTAAGGTCTGCTTCTCCAGAACTTTCCAACTGAGCCCTTTTATTGGCAGGTATGGGCTTTGACAACTTATGCTCGATCCTGGACTTGAAAATGTAACTGTTTCTATTAATGTTACCTTGAGTTTGTGGATGCTTATGTAATTCTCTCACATATCCCAGTGTCTCACAGAGAAATTATCTGGGGACTTCCAGAAATACATATTTTTTTAAATCTCTCTGTATATTTGAGAGTTAGTAGGCCTATTAGCAATATAGAGATTTCCATCTTTTTCTCAGTAGTATACTGAAAAGCTGTTAGAATCAGCTTTGCAGTTGCATTGATTTTAAACAAATAATTAAAGTTCATTTCCTAACAAATTGATTTGGGCTGAACAGCCCCTGAACTGCTACAAATTCATTGAACAAAGTAAAGACACAATGAGTTTAGTTTTTGTCATTCATCAACAAGCTAATCTGAGTCATCGTTTTTTGCTCGGTAATAATTGCTCTCATTCATCCTTTGTTCTGCCTTTATTGTTTTTCTATTTCCCTTCTTGTAAACCAGTCTCATAAAGAGAAATAGTTGGGATTTTGAGTCTTCAAAATGTGCCTTGGAGCAACCCATGAGCAATGCTATAGCACATCTTCTAGTGCTGTCCTTGCTTGCGAGTGTGCTCTCCAGAGGCATCGACCAGAGCTGCTCAGCCTTAGCTTGCAGCAGGTGATTAACATGCTACCTATGGAGCACGAAGGATTGGTTTGCTCATTCTGCAGAGAAGCTACAGTGAAGCTTTTCTTGCAATGTGTTTCTCTTTCTTTGAGGTGCAAAAGAACCATAAGGCTGTTATACTTCTCCCACATAAATAGTAACTTTTTCCCTAAAGAAAGATGGGTGCATACTCACATTACATTTTTTTCCTCTACTAAGAAAAATGCTTTCACTGCTATTATTGTTCCACACACATAATTTAAAAAGAACATACCACCATGAAATGCTAATGAGTGCTATGGTTTTGTGTGACTTGGATCATCCATCTGCACTAAGAAAGAAAATTATACCATCAGATAAATCTATAGTGTGTGTTGGTTTGTATGCTTATTGCTATTGTCTCACAGTAAGTAGAAGAGTAGCCATTTACATGTTTCCTGGCCCATTTTCCCTGCTTGCTGAAATTGACACAACTCAGAGTGGCAGGACTGTTCAGGGTAGTACTGGCCTTGTTTAAATGACCTAATCTATGTGCACTAGATCTCTTGCCAGTGCAAGAGTGATTTGGAGGAAGGAAGGAGGAAGGCTGCTAGTGTAACTGCTCATTATTAATCTTCTACTGGAAGTAGAAGATTAGTAATCTCTTTCATCCATACTTTTAAATTACATTTTCTTATAAGAGTTTTGCCATATCTTTAATATTTTGTATCTGTGTCTTGACTTCTATTGATTTTATATTAATTTTCTTTTGAAATGTTAAGTTACTGAACATTATGACAGTGTAAGTAATCATTGGTAATGTATTTTAACATAAATTTTTTAGCTGTTTATTCTTGCATCCTTTGTTTTACATGGGTGGAGCAAAGGTGTTTATTTCCAGATAGGTCTCTCAGAAGTGACAGAAGTTTTATGTCAAAAGCTGTTGGCATTTTAGGCAAAAGTCAAATAGTAACAAACTTTGAGTGGCTGTAATATGGTTGAAGTTACCAGAGTCAAATTCAGCCTATTAGGGAATCTGGAGAAATGTAGGTAGTCTTGCATGTCCCAGCTGATGTAGGCTTTATTATTGTTATTCTCTGTCCCTCATTGTGGGAACTGTTGTGCAATTAAATGTGAACTATTGGTAGGTTTTAATCCTTTATTCTTTTGTGAAAAGAACTGAGAGAATGTTTTGTGTGGTACTAGGCTACACTATGTTAAAAGAAGTATCATTTCTCTGATGCATTGGGCCACTAGAGAAGGTTATGACTGTACTGAAGAAATCCATTTCATTTTTGATCACTCTCTCCAAGATCTTATGAGCTGGAGACAACTAATGAGAGAAGTATTACTCTTTCTCCATGGTTAGGAACAAGCACAGAACAACTATTGAGGACAGTGGGCAGGGGCATAGGGAACAAATCCTGTGTGGAGTTAAGTTTTGAGACTCAGTCCAGCATTGTAATTGCAAGAATTTCTTTTTTGCTGCAATGGGTTTTCTTGCCCTGCTTCTCCAGCTTTCCATGTCAAACCATAGTATCCTTGGTGTTTTTGTATTATGAGTAACTGCTATACTGAAAATGTGGTTTTGGGCAAGAGGTGCAGTTTATCATTAAGATTTGATGAGAAACCCACAGCAGTCCTCTATATACTTTCATCAATGAATCATGAATTTGACATCAATTTCAAGTCTAGAACTGTAATTTTTAAGTGACTGTTGTAACTGTTTAATTGATTAAAACCACCAAATTATTTTAATTATTACTTTCTCTGAAAGAGAGATGCTTTGGGGAGGGGGGAAGACCCTGCATGTAGCTGTGAGGACTTTGTCCAGTTTAGAAATAACCAGACTTGTTTTTAACATCTTCGCAATTAGCACAGAGAAATAATTCTGGAACTTAGCCTTAGCTTTCCCAAGGTCACAGAAATTGTATCCATGAAGAATACAGCACTACTCTTTTTAAAATGTCTTGAATTGTATCTCTTCAGTGAAATGGAACATCTTTCTTCCTCTCTACCTGTTTCAATCCAGTGACGCTAAAGTGATAGCAAGCACCCTGTTGTGCTCATCCCCTCTATTTTTTTGTATGCTCTCTTTATACTATTTCTTCTGGCTTGATATATCTCAAGCCAGGACGAGTACACCACTGGATCCTCCACCCTATGGATCCATGTTCATAGCTTTTGGATTTTTTTGTTACTTGTCAGAATACAGGCACCTTAAGCATATGTGCATATATGCAGTACATGTCCTCTCCTGATAATCTATTGACAGATGTGTGTGTCTTCTCACTTTGGGAAGATTTTTGAGTTCATCTCATAAAGAGAGGGCTCATTCAGATCATTAAGTCCTACACAGTTCTAGTTAATAAAACAAAATCTGCCTGCACAGTGTTGAATCTTTTCTGTGACTCAGACAACTTCACCTTCCCCCAGCTTGTTGAGTCACTAAGCAGATTGCTTCTTAATACCAAATTTATTTGGATAGCCTTGATTGTAGACAGTATGGGTTGGATATGGGATATAGGTGGTACATTCCTGTAGAACGTTTTATTTTGGAGGTGATATCAAAATACTGTATTTCTAGAATGTAGGTGCAGTTGCTTAATAGATAATTATTTGTACAAATAATAAAGAAAAACCTTACTGGTGCTCAGTTTTGGGGGCTTCAGAGCATCTGGTTATGTGAGGAAATAATGTCTGTAGGAGAAAGCCTGTATCTTTTCTGTACTCATTTTTGCAGTATTTGATTTTTTCTGTCTGTACCTAATGTCTGATATAAAAGAAGCTTCTTTGTATGCTTCATTTCAGTTTTTCTTCCTCCTTGCCTGGGTGTTATCGTGTTGTTATGCAAAGTCATGAATCCTGAGAGTGTCTAGAAAAATGATTTAACATACTGATCAATTAATTTGAAGTTTCTTTTTTATAGACCTTTTTGGAGGTCTGCGTCACTGATTTCAAAAGTTCCCCTTTAAGGTATTTAGTCATTAATAATGTTACAAGCTTTGTCTGGTGTTCTATCTCTAATTGTAAGCAACACTGAGAAAAAGGTAAGTCTTCTTTTGAGTATTAAGTGTTAAAATAATGATAATCGTACAGTTTTTCTGAGCCTTGTTTAATTCTCTACTGGTGCTTCAGCACAGTTTGAACTGATTTAACTTGTTACCATGGCCTGTAGTAATGCTTATAGAAATAGTATTTTAAGCTACAAAATATGAACTGAATTTTGTTTTGCTCCAATTTTCTGTAGATTTTCTCTTAATGAGAAGGAAATTTTAAAAAAAGAGAGATATTTTTTGGTGTGTTTGCTCCTTTTTCTACTGCTGCAGTTTCTTTTCATCTGGCTTCTCTTTTTACATTTTTTCATGTAATGTAGAGCAGTAAGCAAAGAAAGAAGAAACATATGAAGGAAAATTAAAATAGGCAAAAATGTTATGTTTTTCCAATGAGAAATGGTCAATGGAATTTTGGGATAAATGTTTATTTTTAATGCTAGAAAACATTGGTTTAAAATGCTCAGTATCATAGATTTTGGCTTTCTAATAGCAATGCTATGTTCTTCTCAGAACAGATCTGGGTTCCCACAAACACTGAACCTTTGAAAAGACGTTAGAGGATGTAATGGAATCAGCAATCTTTTAACCTCACAAGTTGTAGAAATAAAAATGGACATGTTTGGTTTATTACATTTTACTGAGAGATCTCCTGGTAAATACCATATGCAAGCATATCCCTGTCTGTGTCTTCATCTTTGAACAGCTTTTTATTGTTCTGCCTTTTCACCTGTTGTAAGTATAGAAGCACAAAGTTGTCAGCCTGTAAGCATTTTTTTACTTGGAGACAAAATGTGCCACAGAATCACTAGCTGGTGTCATAACAGGTTTGGATTGAGCTGTTGCTGAAATATGGCTACTTTGTCAAGTGAGACCCAGTAAAGGGGTAGGTCTATTCTGTGGAAAACCTTAAAAAAATGGAAAATTATATATAAATTTCTGGTTTCTCTTTGAAGTGAATCAGAATAATTCAAAGTTTCATGAATTACAAGAAAATTCAAATAAATAGAGATGCATTAAAAAGTGATATGAGACCAGTATAAGATTTACAGGTTTTCTTTACTAGATTCTTTTGTTATCCCTTGTGTGATCTGGACCTGCCACGTGTTTATCTTGTATCACTTGCTTCTAATTGTTTTCCTTTGTGAAGTTATTCTTGCCAAAGTACCCACAGAAAATGCATCACTGTTAAGTGTCCCAATTTTTTTTCTAAGATGATCAATGAAACTACAATTTTTTTCATCTTCCACTGAAAAAATACTAAAAAAATGCCCCTTTTCAGAGAGTTAGACAATTGGTTCCTAGGTTTTTGGTGGAAATTCCCTTGCTAATTATACAGATGTCTGGAGAAGGCTGCAGGTCCCTGTGCTGAGTCTTTGATGCAGTGGCCCACGGCTTTGCCATCTCTTGTACAAGTGCATGGTATAACCTAAGGCTATAGGGAAAACAAAAGAAAGCTCAGAAGTCAGACCAGCACAGAAAAATGAATGTATTGGACTGTTGTGAGATGGTAGATATCTACATTTTAATCCTGGCTTTTGTTTTGATGTTTACTGAGTGAGCTTAATTCTTATTTTTGCATTTCTTCCCACGTATATGGAAAAGATGCTTTTTGTTATGTTTATTTTTTGCCTTCATATGCAAGAAATACTGTTCTGAAGAATAGAAAGATTCTCAGTGTGTTTGAATTCATACATGTGTGCATTTCTGCATCTGCACATTTGGGTAGATATACGTTGGTATATGATTTAAAAAAAAAAATCACCGAGCCATTCACGCATTTTGGTTAACAGACTTCATATATCACTGTAAGAAAATGCTGCTGTAAAGGGAGTCATATCTTGATAAGAAAAGTGGTACACACATCTGTTATCCACTGGTCACATCTGTGACTAGTGCAAGGTTAGCTTTTCTCTTGTTTTTCTGTAATTAATAGCAGTTGAATCAGTATTGAATGGCATTAAGAAAAATGAAGCTAAATATTGAAATTGAAATTAAATTGGAAATGTCAAAACCAATTCAGGATTTTTTAAAGTCCCTGAGAAGAATAAATCCTGATGTCTGACATTTACTTCAAGCTTTTATCATATATTTCTGCATCAGTCAGATTGGTTTAAAATTTAAAGCCATTTTCAGTGTTCACGAGGCTTAGAATTATGTTAACAAAAACCAGGTGAACTCAAAAGGGATGTGTGTATATGGGCACTAATTAAGCCAAAGGTCTAATGAGCTTTGCAGTAAATCAAAGTGACCCATTTAAAATGCTAATTATGGAATTTTTTTGGCTTGGGCAAAAAAGTGCAAATTTTAGGAAACATTTATAACTTGAGGTTAGGTTTTGAGATTTGAGAGCACGCAGTTTTGTCTATATTCCTCCATCAGAAAAAAAAAAAATTGCCATTGTTTTCAGAGCAGTTTCTTCCTTTTTGGCCTTCCTTTTTGCAGCTAGAGGAGCAGTAAAGAAGATTCACTGAAACTGCCAATATTTGAGTGTTTCTGCAAACTATGAGGGAAAATTTTGTTTTGCTTTAGTTTCTTCTGCTGAAATGGTCAGTTCTTTTTGTGTGTGGCTGGAAGGAGAGAGTAGAATGACAAAAGAAAGGTTCCAGTATATCTTTAATATCCTTATTCTTCCTTTCTTCATTTTCTCTTCTCTACTGTCTCTTCAGATTCTGAAAAAATTTGTCTCCTAATAGGCTTGTTCATTTATTTCAGCTGCAAGCAATTTCAAGTCAAATTCCAAAGCCCTCACTAGTCTCTCTTTAGTTTGCACACTGTCCCTTTCTGCAGTGAAGTTCATTTCCCAAAATATTTTTCCTGTGTGAGGTAATTTTTCTTCTTTAGGAATTCTTACACTTACTTTAAATTGTACTGGAAACTGATAGTTTTTGCTTGCAGTAATCATGTTTCACATGTGGGAGTAGATGGTGAGTTATAAGGAAAGTTTTGCTCCTTAACTTTAATATCTTCCAGCTTTTAAATGATGTAAATTAGGTCTTGGCTCCTGAAGGAGCTGTTCTAGATTCTGTATGGTCAATATTTGCCACATGAAATGGAATTCCATATATAAATTTAGAATTCATTGAATATTTTGTCTAATTTTTGACTTTGAAAGTTTTCCTTTCACTAGTTGTTGTGTTAGTAGAAATTACCTTTGTCTGCTACTCTTTGCCTGCCAGCTGTATTTTACTCAAGTTGCTAAATTTCAGATTTCCAATTGAGCATATAAAGTGGAAATTTGGATATTTGTGTGGTTCTTGGAGAGCATTCTTTGGGATGGCAGCTGGATATATCTGGCCTATAATTTCTCATTGTGTGTACCTGTGGGATATTTCTGTGCCTGTAAATGTTGCTCAGATAGAATGAATGAATTCTCACTTAGCAGGGAATGGGAGATTTAGGGTGAAATTTTCAAAGGTGACAGATGAATCCAGAAAGGACTTGCAATATTGCACTATGTGTCAGATGATGTTTTTCTTTTTTTTTTCTTTTCATATCATGACCAAACTGAATCTAATCCTTATTACATATCCAGGTCAGTCTCCAGACCATTATTCATATATCATCTTAATTTCACAATTGACATTTTTGTTCCAAGTTTTGTGCTGATGTTGAGTCTGTTTAAACACAAAATATTTGGGTTTAAGCATTTTCTCTTTTCTCCATGAGAATTTTATTATATGAATAATTTTCTTGCTTTGTAATGTTAATTTTGTTTAATTGAGTTTTCATCTGCTAATGAGAAATTATTTTGTCTCCCACTGCTTTTCCTTTGTTTCTTAAGTAACTTTTTTTCTGCTGACTTTATAGCATGAATAAAAAAAAGTTCTTTTACTTTGGCTAGACCTTAACAGGAGATTAGAACAGAAGTCCTTGGTATCACATTTTTCATATTTCTTCTTAACTAGGTCATGATATTACAACAGGCAGAGAGATCCACAAATCTTTCTTCTTACAATCATTTCTCATTTAAAGCACTTCTGATTCCCTAATGAGGTCTTCAGAAGTGAAATGGTAACTATAGCAAGTGCTTTCTTTTTGTGCTCTTTTGGCATTTTACTGTCTCTCACAGCTGGCTCAAGTTCAAGTACTGAGACTGAAATTGTGTTGCTTTCTCTCCTTTAGATTAATCTTTTTTCTTTTTTGGATTTTCTCTATAAGTTTGAAAAAGATCTTCTCTACCTTTTTCCCACTGGGTTGGAGTTTTCTTTTCATCTGTTTCATTTGATTATTCTTCCTCTGTCAGTTTTCCCTTGAGCAGCAAGTTACTCTATCCATGAAAAGAATTCTTAAGTCTTGCTTTGGAACAAATTTTCAAATATTTGTGGGCTGAAAATAGGGAAAAAATCAGAAATTCTAGAAATACTTTTTACCCCTGCAAAACAAGTTCAGAGGGAGTTGTGATAAATTTAGGAAAAAGAATTTGGAATGTTAGAACTGTTTGAGAATTTTCTGAATTTGTATGTTGCACACAAACAATTGTGAGTTCATAGGAAGAGTATTATTAGAAGCAATATCTTTTGAGAAGAGGTTCATGAAAACTGCCATACAGAACAAAGAGAAATTTGATGTATTGTATCGCTGTTTTTTGGCTATAAACCTCTTTGATAATACACAAAGAAGAATTTTTACCTTTTCTTTAAGAATTTCTTTGTGGACAGAATGGGGGAAAGATGGTAGCTCATGAGGGAGAGCAAAAGCCCACCCCATTTCTAATATGGGGAGTGTTTTTGCTATTTTTTGCCTTATTACACTGATTTTTTTTTTTTTTTTTTTTTTCTGGAAAGGAGGAACCAAGATAGTTCTCTGCTTTTGAACAAAGTCAAATGTTATAAATGTTTGCTAAATCTTGCATGACTGTTAGGAGTGAAAACTGTTCTGAGAATTTTAGAAGCCTCTCTTTTAGGAAGTCTTTTGTTTCAGTTTCAAATAAAGTTTAATTACAGAGGAAAACTTGACTTGTCCCGTGAGTATTTTCTTGTCATAATATTTCTAATGTAGTGGTCCTCTTACAAATAAGAAATGTTCCTAGTTTTGGAACGTGGATGTTTATTGAAATGTGTACGCTCCCACTGGGCTGTTAAAAATATCTGTTCAGGGATGAAAATTGATATATTTATGATGTCTGGCATCTGTTAGAATTGGATATTTACATTTTGTGTTCCCTTGATAGCCCTCAAGAGATAACAGAGAGGACTGCTTTTCCCTTTCTTTGTACATGTGTAGTTGATTAGCATGTTACAAATATATTGTCAGTAGTTATTGTTTTGCTGTCCTTCAGAATTCTTACATCCATTAAAAATGTAAAGAATGGGAGTTTAGTAGTTACCCTTCATATTTTTGTTTCAGTATTTCTTGCACTTGGTAGCACTTACACCAACTGTTATCTGTTCCATACTGAGTAGTATCTGTACTCCTCTGGAAAGGCAGAGCTTCCATGTATGTACATTAAACTTCAGAAAATTGGAAATAGTACTATTTTCAGAACCACTTGGAGACATCAGTTATCCTCATGGTGAAACCTTGTATTAATTCACCACTAGAAGCAGTTCAGGCAGTAGGTGTTCATCTTGTGCTCAGTAGCCTCTAGTCCCTGTTTTTGGTCATGTTGCCAAGGTCTATGTACTATTCTCAGCCTAGGATCAATAATGCTAAAAAAGAATCTGAAAGATTTAACAAAGCAGTCAATACTTTAGTGCATTCCTAATCACCCATGTTCTGGAAAACAATGTACAGATCAAAAATTGAATGGTAAATCTGTTGATCATCACTTGATACTTAGCTTCAACCTTCAAAGGAATCTGATCTCTGAAAACCAGCTAAATGCTAAAGTAGTTCAGAGTGGATACCATGGCACTTTTCATTGAAATAAAGTGGTAACCACAACTCTTGCCAGAATGTGAACAAAATCTTTGAAGAATGCAATATACTTCTGTTATATTATTGTGTATTTTGCTTTTCTTGTCTAACCTAGAAGATAAGTGAAAGGGTAATCACAACAGATATTCAAGTTTTCAGGTAAAACTGATTATGATTTTGAGAAGGCCCTTCCTTTTTTTAATAGAAATTAACTTTTCTCAGTTTTCCTGGTCTTATTCTGTAAGGTAAGGTCATGCTGCACCCCTGAAAACATGTAAATGGTTGTACTTATGAAAAAATGAAAGCTTATTTTTATTTTTGGATCATTTTTTGAATGAGTATTCTGTAGTCCTGTAAAGTCCTATTAAAGATTATGAATGGAGTCCATGTTTTTATGCCACTTGCCAGAAGTGCTTTAAAAATGTCTAACACTTTATCAGTTTTTTGACAATGAAATGTTCGTTTAAAGGAGTCTACTAAACGATGTTCTCAATGTAATTTACCTATTAAAAATAATGTGTTAATTCTCACATTAGTATGTACAAATGGCTGCTTAAGGGCACAAAGAAGACCTCCTGTGTCCTAATTCAACATTATCTGAAGAACTGTGTATTTTGGTCTGCCTAGTAGGTTATACCTTTAACTTGAGGATTTTCTGCAGACATCTGTTTATGGGTACTACACATACCAGGTGAAAAATCATTTTGGAACATTAAATGGATAAGTGATTATATAATTATGATTTCTTCACAAGGAAAATACATTGCAAGATACTAAAAAAAAAAAAAAAGAGTTGAGGCTTTTGTACTTTTCCTTTGAGTGTTTAAGGTGAACGGTCTTTGATGTTTATAATAAATCATGCAGTTCCTGAAGGTTGTACAAAAGGATTTGAAATCTTTATTGGAATTTCTGTGGAAGATTAGAAATTGTGTGTACACATGTGGAGAAATGAAACTTTGTTATAACTCCCTATTTCTGAAACGGAGTGAGTTTACCTTGCGTTTCTGGAACAAGGTCTCCTCACTAGTAACTTGGGCATCACAAAAAAGTAATATACTAATATAGTACTGTTGGTGAAACAATTTTGTCTGTTTAATGCCATAGGCTACATAATAATGGTTTTGTCTGGGTAAAGGCAGATATGAGCATGTCTCTGAAGCCCAGGAAACAAAAAAATGCCACCACCCTGCAATTTTCTATTTGTGCAATTTCCAATTAAAAGAGTAATTTACTCTGTTTAATTTTCAGTGAAGAATTACCTTGTATCTTTTAAACATTCCAACTTCTCCCACACACAGAATACCATTACTCTCTGATCCAGGTGTATAAACATGATCTCAGTTCCCAGAGAGTAGGATTTGCATTTTAAGGTAATATTCTGTATTGAGTCTTATAATAAAATGTCCAATTATAAGAAGGTAAACCCTTTTGAAAAAGAACCTTGAGGACTGAGAACTAAACCTCATATATTTTCAAATCTCCCTAGTGACTGCTTAAGAGCATAGAACAAATTACCAAATTGATTTAAGATCAGATGTGGTTGTGTGCGTAGACTAGGGAATGAGAAGCTGGAGCAGTGCTGTGGAAAGGGACCTGGGGGTCCTGGTCAGTGGCAAGTTGAATCTGAGTCAGCAGGGCCCTGGCAGCCAGGAGGGCCACCCATGCCCCGGGGTACATCAGGCACAGCATGGCCAGCCGGGCAAGGGAGGGGATTGTCCTGCTCTGCTCTGCACTGGGGCAGCCTCACCTCGAGTGCTGGGGTAGTTTTGGGAGCCACAATACAAAAATGATATAAAGGCATTAGAGAAGGGCCATGAGGATGCTGAAGGATCTGGAGGGCAAGCTGTATGAGGAGTGGCTAAGGTCACTTGGTCTGTTCAGCCTGGAGAAGAGGATACTGAGGGGAGACCTCATTGCAGTTGCAACTTCCTCATGAGGGGAAGCAGAGCGGTAGAGACTGATCTCTTCTCTGGGGTGACCAGTGACAGGACTTGAGGAAAGGGCATGAAGCCAAATCAGGGGAGGTTTAGGCTGGGCATCAGGAAAAGGTGTTTTATCCAGAGGGTGATCAGGCACTGGAACAGGCTCCCCAGGGAAGTGGTCACAGCACCAAGCCTGACAGAGTCCTAGAAGTGTTTGGGCAATGCTCTCAGGCACATGGTGACACTCTTGGGGTGTCCTGTGCAGAGCCTCGATGATCCTGATGGGTCCCTTCAGGATATTCTATGATTCCATGAAACATTATGTGTGTGGTGGGGGTTTAAATCATTTGGTATGAAGGCAAATCCCATCTATTTTTAATATTGCTTACTGTGTAAAATATGGCTTTTAAATAACTTTTAAATAATAACATTTCACAGAATCACAAAATAGTTGAAGCTGGAAAAGGTAAATTCTGTAGATGGATTTATATGTATGTTTTACATATATTCAGGAATGGAAGAAAGAACACAATTTTAGTGTACATAGGGGACAGGTAATAATGCGTTTACGAAATATTGCGTACCTTTCACGTTTGTCAAAATTTCATGTTGAATTAGTGGAAGTAGCTTAAAAATATCTAAACATTCTTAGACTTTTAAAGTTATCCGTATTGTAGCTCTGTTTTGCAGTCAGTCCCTCTCTTCTTTCTTCTAGAAAGTATTTGCCAATTTTTTCTTTTTGCCTCATTGTTGAGAATCTATTGCAAAGGATGGGTTTTATAGCTATGAAGATGGTTTATTATATATTTAGTCCTATATTAAATGTGGTGGTAAGCAAATGAAGTGCAGAAATGAGG
Organism: Corvus kubaryi; assembly: GCF_017639235.1. Classification (NCBI taxonomy): domain Eukaryota; kingdom Metazoa; phylum Chordata; class Aves; order Passeriformes; family Corvidae; genus Corvus; species Corvus kubaryi. The sequence goes on along the minus strand of NW_024581131.1, from coordinate 10,429,767 downwards.
TGGTATTAAATACAGTACAGAGGTAGAGTTTATAAAATGTTAAATTGAAGGAGAATTTACTGGGAAGGATATGAGAAGGAAATGAAAATTTTGTGTGCACTCACAGAGAGATTGGCAGATGGGACAGGGAATAATGATAATGAGGGCTGAGAAACAAAGGCATTAGGTTTGAAATTGGAGGTTAAGAAAATCCTGTATGAGGAAGAAATTCAGTATAAATGTAGAGATTTATTTGTGAGGATTCTATCTAGCAGGTATAAACACAGCTGTTTGAAAGGCTCCATGCCTCCTAAGAAACAAGGAAAGAAAAAAAAAAAAAACCAACGACCCTCCTTATTCCTTAAGCAGGCTATGCTCTTCAAATACCATGAGGTTCAAATCCAAGTGGACCAGCGGGAGGATTGGTCCCAGTACATGGCTTCTTTAGTACTTACTGATCTAGTAGCAGCTGAGATCTGTAATTCCAGAGAACTGAGTCCACCTATCTTCAGAGTGTAATTGCATGCTCTTTTTTAGACTAGTAGCTCTTCCTATTAGGCTTTGATGCTGTCAATTTAGGCCATGTCACATTTTCTGTATGCATTTAGAAAGGCCCACTGAACTCTAAATTATAACACTGTGTTTCAGAAAAATAAGCCATCTCTCCATTATTTTTCAATAATTCTAACTTTGGCAGGGGCATTCCTTGGGAATTTATTATCATACTGAATTCTTTCTGTAAAAGGAAGTAAGAAAATCAATTATCTCTGCTAAGATAACAGAAAGAGTCTTAAGCTAGTATGAAGTCTTAATACTTTGAAGGCGATCTTTGACTTGCATATGAAAACAACAGAGGTCTTTAAATCCATATACAAAAGGAGAGATTCCTCAGCTGGCATTGTAATTAAGTTAGCGGTAGGTATAGGGTGGAGTAGTGTTTACTTATGTGGTTTCTAAGCAAAATATAATACTTGTGGGAAATTAGATCTTATTCAAAGCCTATTGAAATCAGTGAGAGAAACCTCATTCAGTTGATGAATGTGTAAGTTCCTATTTTTCTAGACCTGAAATAATACTTTATTGCTGTAGCAAGACTCTGCTGATAGATCATAGAGCACTTTGCAAACTTTAATTAAAAGAGGTCAAACATAATCTTGGCAAATGTTTTCAGGAATAAACTCATTCAGCAGAATACCTAGCTGGAAAGAAATGTATAGAATATGAACCTTGGGTTTGATGTTTTTGAATTAGAGTGAGGCCTTGTTTGTAATTAACATTGCTTGCTTATATCTGCTGGCAAAGAGTTTCACTGCACTTGGAATTTTCCTGGTTTATTTTTTATTAGAATAGTAGTAGTACGCTGGAATCACAGAATTTGTTTGTGTTGGCAAATTCAGTTGAATTCTGCTGTCATGCAGTCTCTCATTCCCATTCCCCCAAAATTTTGCATATTTTTACTTTCAAGTATTTTCAGAAACGAATATTTGTTTAAGAGTTTACACTGCAGTTGAGTTGAAATCTCCTAAAACTGTGTTAGTCAACTGTGAGATTGTGGAAATATTAACCCAACTCTACCATGTGCTACTTGAGCAGGGCAGAACTGGTTTCTGCTCCGGGTTGTGTCTAAAGCACAGATCAATAGCACTGAGTGTGAGAACATGATATTATCTTGAAGTAAAACTGGTGGATTTGATGGCAGTACCAGTTTCAGTGACAGCAGACTGACTATTAACAGGAATTAGTGATTCAGGAAGCCCTGAAGCTAACAGGATCTAAGGAAAGGATGATGGTAACATAATATGCATTATCTCTTTCCAGAAGCTTAGTACTATGCTATCCCTGCACTACCCACCCTTTTCTTAGACAAGAAGAGCTCATGTGTGTTACTTTGATAAACTGTGGGAAACTGTTCAGCTGTTTAATGTTCTAAATCCAAAAGCTTTGAACCACGTATACCGACTTCTCAGTGATTAGTAATTCACTGGCATGCATCAGCGTATCTGTATTGGTTTTAATCGAATACTTGGCTGAAGTTGTAGGGCTTTTTTGTATTAGATAAATTTGAAGTCCTTGTAAGCTTAACCTTTCATTCTTACAAGACAAGTGAACTTGAGCCCCATATAGCTACTTTTTAACATGTTTTTTCTAATGAAAATTTTAAAACTTTTTGCTTTACTACCTGTGGAAAGAACAAGGAAGATAGCTCAGGCAAGCAGGCAAAACATTAATTAGGGAAATTAATTAGCAGTGTTGCATTTTGTATTCTGTGATACATTTCTGATATAATTAGGTCTTACCTTGAAAATTGCAACATTAATTCACAGTAATTCTATCACACCTTGTACATACCACTTCTATGTACTATTAGATGCATTATACTCCTCAACATGCTGGCTTGTTTTGAAGGGATCTAAATTCCAGAGCCAACAGACGCTAAATATTTCCATCTTCAGAACAACATTGATAACTGTTGCTTTCTTTTCAGAAGTTTTGGATGAATTTTCTCCTGAATGATTAGTTCTTTTTATTATTCTGATATTAGAGGGAGAAAAATGCAATTCCATGTTTGGTGCACAACAATGATGACATCTTTGGTTTTATCGAAACATTTAAGCTGATTACAGTCAGCCATAATCAATTACATGTAATTTCCAGTATGTGCCCTTTAAACAATATAATGTCTAGGATCAAGCCAGATATTATAAATTAAATGAGAGTTGCTGTCTGAGGTTTTCTAACAGTGATTATTTCGGAAAAGGGAATGGCAAGGAATGTTCTTACTGGCAGAACCCAATATAAAACCAATTAGTGTAATTTTGCTAGTCAACTTTATTTTATGTTTTCTTGAGAGTAAACTGTTCAAGTGAAGTGGATTTGTTTAATGAAATCAAGCTAAGAAATTTATGAAAAGCACTATCAAATACAGTATTGAAAACTCACTCTGTGGTTGAACATTAGGAAGACATGTAAACTTATTTTTGAAGATTTGACTGGAATTTGATATGAATCTTACACTAGACTTTATAATGATGCTCTGTTGAGAGGTCAATGTCGCTATCTCCCGCAGTGACTGAGTAGTTTCCAGCTGCATTAGGTTTTCAAGCAGATTGAGTGGGTAGGCAGTTGAAATTAAATTTACAGCACACCTGGGGAAGGTTAGAGGAATTATTTCTTTCCTCCTACTTCTGTAAGCACCAGTGTTTCTGATGTGGAAGTGCATGAGGGAAATACAGTAGCTACAGAAGGCACCTTGCTAGCTCAAAGCCAACAGTCAGACAAGACAAGCTGTGTTGTATCACAGAAACCAGGCAAGTTTTCCCTAAGTTACATATTCTCTTGTTCTTGTGGCTGGGAGGCTTTACTGCAATTGCCTAAAAACAAAGTAAAAGCTAGTTATGGGATGGGAGAATCACAGTAAATGTCCTCTGGGCCAGAAGTGGTCAATGTGGCCTAATATTCTGTCTCTGAAATGGTTCATGAGAGCCCTGGGGAGGGGGAGAGTTACAGGAAGAGCACCCCCAAACCTGGATGCTTTCAGTGGCCCCTTCTCCTGTACTTGCCCCCTCATTTAGAATTTGGGGTGCTGGAGTGTAGAGAGCTAGACTTCTCCTGTTCCTAGGCATATCAATGCCTGGTAAATGTTCCGTAAAGCTAGAATAATGTTGCAACTATGGCACCAATATACTTTTTGAATGAACAAATACATTCTTTTCTTTTAGGTGACCAATACTTAAAATTGGTGTGGTATGTTTAATCATTTGTTTCTGTGGTGCTGAGTATGACTTTTAGTTAAAGAATCAAAGATAAACAATTTTGTGGATATGCCTTCCATATTCCCTCCCTTTTCAATGCTATTTTTTCATTAGCAGAAATCAGATCTTTAATATAAAGTAAATTTTTATTAGTGTCTCATGTATTCTAAAAGTTTGGCCCTGTTAAAACAGATTCCCTTCCTAAAAGCAAGTGAGTCTTTTTTTTTTTTTCTCCTAATTTCAGGTACTTTTTTTGTTTATCTTTTATGAATCCTGGTTTCATTCATTCTAGTCTTTGTGTTGGAATTTATTTCACACAGTTTTCTCATCATAAGTGAAAATGGCTTCACTTTGAGACCTGAGGAGTATTATGTCACCACCTCTAGATAATGGATATGAGCTTTGACTCATATTTTTTATTTGCCTTGAATTTAATGCCTTCTTAATGGATTGATATGCTGTATTTTTGAAGCAGCAGCTTGTTGCTCTGACTCATTTCCAGATGTTCCTGGATCAGGATGCTGCTGGTTATAGCTTCTCTCATTATATAATAATAATTTTGAATTTGTATTTTTGTAAGTCATAATAGTAAAAAAAAATCAGATTATTTTCTGCAGTGTTGATTCCTAAGTGATTTTCAGAAGCCTCTTCTGCCTCTGGCACTATGTATTAAGACCATTATCCTACCATACAGTGTAATAATGACAGAACACATGCTGTGTAATGTAAACTTACAATCCAGTTTTAGGCAGATCTTATTAGATTGTCAATCTCTCTGAGTAACAGCAGTGGAATTAAAAGAAACCAAAACAGCAACATAACCTCCGCCCCCACCAAAAACCCCAATAAAACCCACAAACTCACAAAAAAATTCCAAATACTCTTCTCTCCTTCCCACCCCATTCATCCTGATAGCAGTAAAAACTGTATTCATATCTGCCAAGTGATATCAAGGTTGATCAAGGTTTTTCTTCCTTTAACAGGTTCTTTTTTATTTAATCTTGTTTCCCTTGCATCACCAAGGAAGGCCAGTTCTATCTGGACTACATGTGATCTAGTGAATAATGTGATATCATATTATTTTTCCTTTGAGGGGGAAATTTGTTTTCTTTCAAAACAGGCCATCTTAAGAAGTATAGGAGAATCTCTGGAATATAGATGTTAGGAATGAAACATATGCTATTATAATGCTATGCATCTGTATCTGATTTTATAAGAAGAAGTGAAACTGCCTTTTATTTGGTCTTTTATTTATAAACTAGGAGTATAATCAAAGACTCACTGACTAAATATTTCTCAGCCTCTAACAATTTCTTCTTCTATGGATGTTTGTGTGTTAGGGAAGCATTGCCATAGCAGCCATGCAGATAATTAAGTTTCCTGTAGAAAGCTATTCCAGGCTGTGAGGAAGTATAAGGCAGCATTTTTCAGCCCTAACGTGAACCTCATCTGTAGTTTCAAAGTTTCTGCAGCTTTCACTGACACCACCTTGTGGTGAGAGAAGAGGGCGCCTTAAGGAGGGCAAAGAGGGCTTCTTGCCAGCCTTCAATATGACAATGAATTTCTCTTTCTTTTGAGGTTCAGGTTCCCTTTATTTTAAAACTCAATTATATAGCCATGTTGACAGAAAATTTCCTATTTCTTGATAGTTCTGTGTTCTATTGTGCTTCAAGTTAAGTGAACACTTACAAAAACTGAAGGTCTGTTTCTGAGCTCATCTCTATTCTGTGAGTATCACAACACTGAGATTTCTCAGTTTTCTCTCAGCTTTGCCCTGCAGGCAAAAGAAATCTGGGGCATTAGAAAGGGAGGTTCTGCCTGCTTTCATGCCTGTTCAGGTGACAGGCTCTACCCAGGGTGCTGCTTGTAATGACTGCCCCTTGAGTTTATTAGCCATCTGTATGATGAAGCAGTAGATGGAGACAAGCATTTCAGTCTCTTCTTGCTACAAGACAGTGATGTGACCCTCTGGTTACACCAGCAACATGTTTTATTCCTTTATTTTGCACACAACCTTATGGATTTTTTTGCCTTGCCTAAAATATTACCCAGCTCATGAAGGGAGAAAAAACCTCTTTCTTCAAATTTCTTTTTATGCAGCTTCTTCGTGATCATAATTTGCTACATCATTTGCATCTGGTACTTTCTTTGGACAAAAAAAGAGAAAGAAAAGAAAAAATAAACAAGAAATAAGGAATAAAATATCCCTCATAATGATGAGCTTTTTTTTTCTTACGCTCCAGTTTGTTCTTTTTTTTCCCACATAGGGAATGATTTGTGGATCTTGTCATCTTCAATGTTTGATAGGTGCCTTGCACTACAGAAGGAAATAAATCCATCCTCTTGGTTTAATGTGTACCCATCAGCTGAAACATAAGGGAATGTGTTGGATATGTAAATAGTTGCATAGGAATTTTGTACTGTTCCTTAAATAGCCATTATGTGTACACCAACGTCTTGGAAGGAAATTTTCTGCTGCAATTTGTATATGAATAATAATATGAATAATCTGAAGGTCACTTCATCATTTATAGGAAATCCTCCATCTGCTGTGTGAGTGGGGTGTATCTTAAATGTTTCCATTGAGTTCTCTGAGCTGAGTGTTTTTCCTGCTCTCATGAAGGTGAATTCTCACACCCACAAGGATCACTGGCTAAAAATCATATTCAAATCAAGTATCTTGAGAATACATACACCTGAAGTATTTGATTTGCTCTTTCTGTGACTAATTGCTAGAGGAGAAAGTTTGGATTTGTGCTCTTCCCCTCCACACTCTAGTTTACAGTGTCTTTTCCCTGCGTGGTTCTGCCGTGGCAGGATCACCTGCAGCTTCCCTGACTGGCACATAAAAGGGCATGATGTGCTGCAAGTGCACTGCTCTAGGCTGAGCTCTCTAGTGGGACATGTGGCCAGCTGGGCAACCTGATGGACCAGTGGTTGTAGGTACTTTGAACTGAATGCTTTGTCAGGAATTGAATCTTTGAAATCAAAGGTAAACATACTGTGAATGAAAAAAGTAAATGAATGCTGCTAAGAGAATATTTGGTAGCCAGTGGGATTCGTCAATTACTTTCGATTAGCTTGCTTAGTAGCAGGGAGGAAACAGACCTTTTAAAATTAGGAAATCCTCTATTTGGCCCAGAGACAGGAAGAAGATTCAATATTCTGCCCTGAAACAGCCAACAGTGCTAGAGCGAGGGGGAAAAAATGTTTATTACAAGTTGTTTACTGCCAAATGATTATTTAATGTTCTAAATATCCTGAAGAAATAGGCCAGGACTTAAAGCTCTGTGATAAAATATTTACAGTTGCCAGGCCAGCCGAGGTGTATGGGGGGGTTGGATGGAGTGTTGTATGTGACCTAGATATATCTGAAGCCTGGCTAGATGGCAGAATATGATCTGAGAGGCATGATCCCTGAAGACTTCTATCACATGTCAAAACCAGGATGGTTGCAAAATGTTTCTGAGTTCTTCACACCTGAAAAAACACTTCTCAAGCCCTTCTCAATTTTTTTCCTACATCTAAATTACTTTGAATGCTCTTATGCTTCTGTTGCATTTTACCTAATGTTCTATAAACTGCAATAGTTTGTCACTTAGAGAATTGAGTTTTCTGTATGTTGTGCAAGGGAAGACAGCAAAAGGAAGTGGAAAACCTATGAGAGAATTGAGGCTTTAAAAAAATTACCAATTTTTCTCTCTTGGAAGATGCAACTCTTTGGATTTTCAAAATCTGGAAAGAGTTCTCTTGGGCAAGATGATTTCCCAGGGGCTAATTTTGAATGGGATGTTAAATGGTGGAGTGCTTGTGATCCGCCATTTTTACCAAGTATAACTGGTTTATAATTTAAGTAGTCCTATAGCTCCCTTGCTTCTTTTTCAGCAACTCACTCATATCCTGATGCAGGTGACGTTTCCACCACATGGTTTTCTATGTATTAATAGGTCACAATCTTGTAAACTGATCACTTCACACACCTGAAGAAATGGAAAGCTTTGCAGGGTCATTCATAACAGGGATATGCAACTGGTAGGAGAAGGAGGAGCTTCCCACAGTGACCCGTTGTGGATGGACTAGAAAGTTGTGGTTAAAAAAACCTGTATTAATATTTTAGTTTGTTTTTTTCTGCTTCCTGTCTTATTTTTCAGTGATGCTGGGAAGTTTATAGTTCCACTGAGATCCTTCATTGCTCCAAAGCTAACTGCTAAGTGTGTGCTATAGCAGTAAATGTACATTTTTTAGTATTGCAAACAATATTTTCAGAAGGCATAGGACTATAATCAGCTCTTATTAGCTTTTTCAATCAATACTTATTTTACTGAAAAAATTAATAATGAAATGGTTTGCTATGCAAGTATCCTATTCTCTTCATTTCATACTTTTTAAAAGGCATGATCTTATATTCTGTAGTTTAACTAAATTTGCACTTAAAACCCCCTGAAATATGAGGGAAAGAAAATAAAAATAAAATGTTGAAATTATACCAGTTTGCTTTTGTTTTCCAGCTGGCTTTTTTGGTCAATTGTTAATAGCTAATCTTTTGTTTGTGGGTTTTCTTTCCCTACAGAATAAGGTGGACTTCTTTTGTCTTTAGGAAATTCAGTATATAGAGGAATTTTACCTCAGCCTTTCCTTATGGGTGGAAGTGACATAGTTCGTCTTATGGGGTACCTGCAAGATCCGAATATGATTCCTTAGGGGAAAAAAAACCACCAATTTTTTCTTTGATTATTTTGGGGTGAAATGGAAGTTACAATAATAGATTCCATGTTTTTCCACGTCAGAGCTGGGTTGTTTTGGTGAAGTTTGATAGAGAGTAGGACAGTAGTTTCTACAATGAATTCAGTTCCTTACAGACTGAGTACCAACTCCATTTGTGTCCGAACTTACAGAAGTGTGGAAAATTAATTTAACCTGGAATCTGATGTAAGTGTGCGCTTCCCAACATCTTCACATGGCAATAGTACAGCAAGATGATTGAAAAGTTATAGCTATTCCCAGGCTATTTTACATTAGCCAGGGATGCTTAATTAGGTATCTATTTTAATCTTACCTCTTTAGGAATGTTTCAGTCACTTCTTGTGTTTGGGTTCTACTGTCAGAAGAGTAGCTTAAATTTATACTGGCCTTTGGCTTTGCAATTTACTTAAACCACAGAAAGAAGTCTTGTATTCGTTCAGAAAGAGTTTATAATGTTTTGAGGTTTTTTTTCTTCTTGAGTATTAGGCAGCTATAATAATATAATTTTGCTTTGTGCTTTGCATGTCTTTATCTTGAAGATAAGTAAATGGCATTAAAACACATCCCAGAAATACAACTATGGTGTAGCCATAGGCTGTATGCTGTATACTGATCTTTTCAGCTGCTATTAAACTCTAACACACCAAATGATCCTTGTGGGTCCTTTCTAATTCAGAATATTCTAAGATTCCATGCAATGTTGGTAATATATGCTTCCAGGTTGTTGATCAGTTTTGGTCTTTTATGTTTGCAATCAATAAATGGACAGAGTTTAAATGAATTGAATTGGTTTTCTAGACATTAATTCAACTTATAAATACAAACTAATAGTCAAGCAACTTAAACGAAAATTTTAATCTATTGGTTTATAAAAGCTCTTGCTTGTATTTGTGGTTCTGATCATTTTGCTAAGGATGTGGATATTGTAATGTTAGCTGTTTGACTTTTGCATAACTTAGAGAAAAAATTCAAGGGCATTTATGATGCAAAAACTGTCAGGAAAAAGAAAGAAAACCAAATGCTGCTCAGTTGTTTCAGGTAGAATTTCAGGCTCCAGTGAAAAGTAAATCTCCAGACGATCTTTTTTGACTTTCTACCTCTACTTAGTGCCAAGTAAAGAGTGATAAGATCTTCAAAGCTGGGGCAAAAATTATCCATATTACAGAAATTTACATGTCTGTCACATCTCCCAGGTCTTCTGGGACTGGGTGAATTTAAGTCAGAAGACTGCGTGAAGGATCAGATGAAGGCTCAGGGGACAATGGGATTGTTTGGGGTAATGTGAATAAAGGAATTATGTGTCTCAGTACTCAGAAATTCATGCTAGGATACCCAAAGTATGCTGTGTATCCTGGGCCAAGAACAGAGTCTGGATTTCAACCAGATGCTGGATACTCAAGGGACCAGGGGCTGGAACTCAGCCTGAAAGCCTGCCCCCAAAAGGGCACATAACCAAATCTGTGAAAGTAGCATTGTTTGTCTTAAAACATTTCTGGCGTTTTTCTTTCTTCTTCACTGGAAGAAGCTGGGTATAATATCCCTTACTTTCCTTCTGGTCTAACAGGAAAAGCTAAAGATAAACAAGGTTGAGAAATGGCTCAATTGTCTGTAATGAAAAAAATGCGCTCGATGGACACTTTCATTTTACAGCTATTACCCTTAGGGCCCTCCTTATTCTCTCAACTCACTTTTGCCAATGATTAAAGTCTTGACTGATCATTATTCTCTGAGGTACTTTTGTAGGATTTATGGCTTTGAAGTGGTTGTCACATATGCCACTAAAGTACTTCACTCCTTTTTTTTTTTTATCCCATCCTGACACCTCCTACAACCATATAGGGTTTGGTTTTAATGAAACTGGAGTCATAGCAGCTTTGCCAGAAAGTGAGGGTTTGAGAGGAATTTAGTACAAAGACAAACTTTTAAAAACAGAATCACAGTGTTTCAGATGAGTATTCACGGGTAAATTTTAACATTGTGGAAGTATTTTCTGTGTTTTCCCGTTACTGTCCAAGTGATTAAATCTTGATCAAATATGTAACAGAAGCTATGTTTTTGTTTTGTGTGCACAGCATAAGAAGATAAAGAATTTTTAATAAGTTTGCTTTAAGGAAAAAATAAACCTGAGTATTAAACTGTGCATTTATAGAGTTATCATAGGAACAGAAAAGAATATTAGGGATGCTACACCAGGTCAATGGAAGATACTTCATTTGGGAGCCTGACTAGTATGGTTAAACCAGAACAACTTGGATGCGAAGCCAATAAACTGAGTCACAGAGAGCATAGTGCTGAGGCAAATCCTGAGTGGGAGAACTTTGCAGGTTCTCATCAGCTGTGATCAAAAAAATTTCTTGAGAAACTTAGAACAATGAAGTATAAGGCCACCATTGTGTCAATATTCACTGTATGAACTGAGATGGGTACAATGCTAAAAGTACTGTGAAACTCCTGGTCTCTTCAACTGAGAGAGAAAAACCCCGGTAGTATGAAATAACCAATTTGGGAAAGGAGCTATAATGAAGATAAATTTTAATGTACTCTTGGTTCACGTTTTTACGCATGAAAAACAGTTGAAACACAGGTTGTGTCTTGTCAGAAAGTAGAAAAGAAAAGGTATCCAGGCTGCAGGATGAATACAAGTCTGCTGAGGTCAGGGCACGAAGTGGCATTTTCAAACTCACCATTGTCAGGGTACTCTGTATGTATCTGTTGTGAGAGTTTAGCTAGATTTGAACTCCAAAACTGCCTGACATTACCATTTGAGGGAAGAAAGGAAGAGCTATATTCTTGGCCTTACTTTGCTCTTTACTCTTGTAATAGTCACTCCGTGAAGCAAGTGCCAGTGCTATTTCTCAGTGTAGTTGTGTTTTCTCTAGCGGTTGCTCAGTAGTTTCTCAGCTGAGTTGACAGAACAGTTTTTTGATGGTCTCTGGTGTATGGTGTTGAATGATCTAAGTCAAACCAGAAAACTTCATTTAGAGGCAGTAGGGCTGGTGCTCCTTACAGAATATAGTCTACCAGAGGTGTGTATTTTTAGCTCAAGTGGTGGTGGCGGTGAGGTAATATCTGTTGGCTTACCCTCATGGGAGAGCAGGAAGCAGTGCAACCAGCTTGCTTTTCCTGGGTATTGGGAAGTGGTGTAGCATTTTAAAAGTAAGAAGTAATACTTAATATCACTAATCCTAAAAATGAAAGCAAAGAATATTTTAAGCAATTAATCATCATCATATTCAAAACAAGAATGACATGGCTATGGTTTCTTGTGATCACCTTGTGAGAGGTGAAGTAGTAGACAGGATGAGATTTTCCTACCCCGTGTCTATTTATCACACTTCTTTTGCAAGCCACCAGAGTACATTTTGTACCAATCACAGGTCTTTAAATTAGTCTCCAAAATTATCTACTTGTTTGATTCCCCACTGAGAACTGGAAAAGAGCTACAACTGTGAACTGAAAAAAAAAAAAAAAAAAAAAAAGGATTTGTGTCCTGATCTGATACTAGAAAACCTTTTAAAAAGGTCTTGTTTTACTGACTGCTTAGGAATGACAGCTTTAGTTCTGGTAGTTTCAGGGAATGGACAGGCGAGAGAATTACCTGTTTCCTTGTCAAGTGTCATAGTCTAAATGCACTTGGTAGAGCCATTAAGAGCTGTAATGTCAATGTAGCCTCTGTTGTCAAAGTTTCCATCTCAAATGCTGAGGTGAGCTGCTAAATACTCCAGCCGATCTAGGTGACAGGCTTTACGTTTCTCCTGTAGCTCATTCCCCTCTCCATTCGTCCTGCCTTGTTCCCTAAATCAAATTGTGTCTCCCCAGACTTCCAATTTTTTCCTTTTCCCTCGACATGTTGTCTGCCATTGCCTCCCCACTAAATGAATCAAGGCTCCAAGACAGAATCTTGCAACTAACCTGCAGGCCAGCATATCTGCTGTAGGGATAGAAGCACCATGAGGTGGCCAGCCAAGAGGCAGCCAGCCACTTGGACTAGGTGGATGCCATCTGGCTTCCCTGTCAGCACCTATCTATTTGCTGGCCAAAATACACGAGCTCTCTGACTGCTTAGCTGTGCTCCCAGAAGGTATGTACTGCTTTTTTAGCTCTCATGGAAAGCTCGATGTCTCACACAGCCTATCTGATTTGGATTGTATTTTGTCTGTAGTATGTGGCCTGTTGTTTTCATTTTGTTTATTTGGGTTACATTTAGGGGTCGATCTTCAGAATGAACTCTTTTGTCATTATTTTCTGAAGAATTTTCAGTGCTTCAGTTTCTTTGTTGTTGCAAGTCAGACTTTGATGCAAGACACTATAGGCTGGCTTTGTCGTTTTTTCCTTCCCTTTCTCGATAATTTTTTTTATAAAACAACCAACCCCAAAACACTCATTAGTTCTTTCAAGGGTGTGGGAAGGAACAACATAGAAAATTCCATATTACAGCTTCTGAACATCCAAAATTATTGGATTCTTTGACCCAGGCAGTTTGATGAAAGCTGTGACTCAGTATCCTGTCCTGTCATAAAGGACCTATAAGTACTTTTGATTGCTCTTGTAATGTGTCTTTTTCTAGAAACAGTGCTTAACATTTTTAATGTTAAATAACAAAGGTCAAGGACAGAAAAGCTACTGTGAATGTGGTGTGTGAGTTTCAATCTCTGTGATTTATTTTGTGCCCTTGAAAAAATTAATTTTCTATTTATTGACTCACATTGAGCCCTGAAACATTCCTAAACGTTTTTGTTCTTCCTCTGTAAACAACCTTTGCTTATTTTAAATAACAATAATTGGTTTCCACTGGTTTTCTCAGACACCTAAGCATAACCACTTACTTGTGTTGGCAGAAGTTTGTTGTCCCGAGGTGATGAATGTATGCGTGTGAATGGAACCAAAAAGTCAGCATGTGTGTGAGGAGATGCCAATGGCATCATATACCGTGGGGTCTGGGCTCTTTCTGTACAAGGCTTCATAAATGCAAGGCGTTATTAGTGTCATGATATGAACATCTCATCGTAGCAAAAGTGTAGTGCTATGTCTAACTGCTATATGGTTTATGACAAAAGATTTGTACAGCAGTAATCCTTAGTAACAAGGTAGTTACCAGGAATTAATGACTGGATTGTTAGTTAATTCCCTAGGTAGGACAAAGCACAATCGTTTGTGTCCTATCTAGCCTGTCTTTAATATGGTAATGCCTGTGTTTAGGGAAAAGGCTATTCCTGTTAGAATCATAGGCACCACTGTTATGATAAAAAAATCAGCTTGTTCTTGCTTTTTATGTTTCTGTAGTCCATTTAATATGCGCATTAGTTTTGGAAAACTGATCAAGAGGTAATGACCAACTTTGTGCTTAAAAAAACCCAAAAAAACCCCAAACCTCTGAGTGGAAAGACCTTCAGGAGGACTTTGGAGAATACAAAATATCCTGTTGTACAGAAATAATATTGTTTAGATAAGTACTGAAATTCTGAAGGAAAAAAAAAATTAAGGATGACCTGGCTAAGTGCTTCAATACATTCTTCTCTCACCATCCCTGTAGAAATTTAATTCAAATGAGTTTGAGGTGTTTTTTGGTACTGCCTTACTAAGTTCATCAGTTTGCCTGAATTTAAAGGATGTAATTGAGCAAAACAAATCCTCATATATTATAAATCCCCATATATATGACAAAGGGGATATCCCTTTGTCATAATTCACAAAGTTTCGAGGCCAAGACTAGAATCTGTGAGTTTTCTAGGACAGATTTGGTGGAAGTGGTGTCTGTCCCTCCTGGATCTAGGGCTTAAGAGGTCTGGGATAGGGCCTGGAGAGCTTCTGCTCATTGAAATCAGCATTTTGCAAGTTAGAGTTTGAGTTTTATAGAGAAGAGATATGTTGCAATGAGGAATAGAATCCCAATATGAATAAGAAGGCTACCTGTTAGAATTGGATTTGAGGAGTCATGCATTAGATGAAAAATATTTATATTTCTGTATGACTGTTAATTTAATAATTTTGAACAGGTTTAATATGATAACAAGTGAAGACAGCTGATGGTGAGACATTGGGAGAGAACATTTAGCAAGCCAGCTCTATAAAGCTTGTCTACTTATCATTAAAATACAGTTGGTTAATATATTTCTGAATTACAACAGGAAGAACAGTTGGTGTAAGCCCTGTGCTATAAACTGTGTTGCTCTGCTGTCAACCCTAGTCCCCTTGTTGCTGCTCTCTTGACTAACTTTCCTTTCCAGGAGAATGTGCTTAGTAAGAGTTACTTTCCTTCTGTGAAGGAAGAGGAAATATACCTCTAGATTATCAATGGACTGTAGTTTTTCCCCTTTGTTTCTGAGTGACCTATTTGTATTGTAAACGTTGTTTGTGGTTAGGGTTAGGGTTGAGAGAGTCAAAGAGTCTGCAGCTCCAGAAACACTGGGGCTGGAAAAGGCATGCCAAGGCAATCCCAGCAAGGCCCCAGTATTGCTGCTCCTACATTTTATCTGATCTGGACCACCCCTGGTGATGAGGTTAGGCTTAGGGTAGTGGTGATGGTAGTGGTTAGGTCAGTGGAGCTTCAATCAAGCTATGGCCCCCTGCCACAACCTGTTTTCAACCCTTGAGAAACTCTGCGGGTTACTTCAGCATCTTGATGTTAATTTTTATCATGTCCTTTGGAGATAATTGTAAAATAAACATTTGTCTCTTTCATAGAAAGTTACCTTACCCACTCTTCCTCTGTTTAGTTCCTTGAGTATTTACATATAGATTGATTTTTAGAGCATTATCAGACATTTTCATATCCTTTTAACCACGGAATATATTTCCTCATATCAGAAAACTAAAAATTTCGTGTTTCCTCATATCCAAAACTTAACTAAAAACCTAGAAAATTAAGTCACAGAAAATAGAAGAGAAATTGTCATCAAAGCAGTTATCTGCTAAATCACTTTAGTGTTTGCTTGGAGTTAAGCAGTTCTTGGTGACCATTACAACATTCCCGTTAATTTTTTCTGCTTATTCTCTAAAACTTTTACTTGACAGCTGAATGTTTTAGTTTCCTGACAGCTAATAATAAGAATTAGGAAAGAGAGGACTGGCATTGTGCTCAGAAAGCCTTGCAGAACAGCGCAGAATCTACCATGGGGAATAGAGACTCTGCTGTTCTGATATTTAAGGGACCGTAAGGGTAGTGAAGGAAACAGGAAACCACAGAGACCCCTATTAGGGACTGGGAGTCAGTTAATGGGAAAACTGAGATGAAGACTGTGATAATTCAGAAACAAACAGTGTGAAGATTGTGTGGTGGGGAATGAAAAAGGGAAGTGAGAAGTGCACCAGTGGACAAACTGAGAAACTGGTGCATCTGCTTGCGTTTTGGGGATGAAGGTTATTCCTGTTTTGCGAAAAAGGGATATTAGTGGGATCATCAGTGCTGTGATGGCTAAGGGTAAAAATAAACAGGCTCTGGAGAGAGTGGAGAACAGGATATCTGCAGAGAAATATGGAGGGCTTACAGAAATTGGGGGCTTCCTCCATCATGAACAAAAGGCTAGAAAGTTATGATATCTTTTGTTTACACAGGTGGTATAAGGATACACACAGAACACAGGAAAAGGAAACCAATGATTGCATTGACAGAGTTAAGGCCCTTTCATTTTTTCCATATGGACCCATATTGCTTATCCTGTATCATTTGGGAAGGGAGGTTCTGTGGCTTTGTACATGGAAAATACCAGGACAGAGAGCTGAAGTGCCAGGATGCAGGGAGCATGTCCAGGGACCACTGTGTTAAATGAACTTGGCTTTCAGAAATGGTGAATGTATAATTTCTCTGAAAGTGTTTGTCAAGTATATAATTTTTGAGCATCTCTCAAACCATAATGGGTTTATGCTCAGTGATGCACAATTGGTATGCTTCACCACTGTTTTGATGCAAAGATGTAATTTGTCCTACGCTTGTGTATGTTTGTTGTCCTATTTGTAGGACCAAAAGATTTTTGATCATGTCCAGCCTTGGAAAAATTCAAGGAGACCTCTGGAAATATAGGAACAGTTGTTTCCACTTAAAGTGTGAGCAGGAGGATTAGCCAAGCGTTAGAATTAAATCTACCAATGTTTGTGAATTAGAATTTGAATGTCTGGTGAAGCACAGTTGTAACTTGCATAAATCGGTGGTAATATTAATGCAGTGATTTGTATATTATTGCTAACATAAAAGTTTTATAGGGCTAGTGGTGAAGTAATGTTTTGTGCCTTTTGACCACATTTGCAATCCAAAAGAGTGGGGAGAGAAAATCCAAGTGCAAGAGTATTTTAATCTTAATGTTTTGCATCTTTTACATCTTTCAAAGTGGAAAAAATAATTCAGTTCCCTATGGCAGATGCTTTCGGTTTGGAAGCCTGCTTTTTTAAAAGAGTACATTTGGAAGGCTTTTTGAATGACTTTATATTCTTACATTACCTGATGTCAATGGTGTGTGTGGTACTGACAGTTACCCATCTCTGTTAGTGTCAGCACACGTGTTGGATAGCACAGTTCTATTGACATTTTAGTGACTTTTATTTTAAATGTCTTTGAGCTTGGCTTATGAGGCTGACCATTCAAAGTTCCAGCTGTATCTAATGAGTATTTCATTTGCAGCCCCTATTCAAAGCTGAGTTCTTAACTGGGTATGCAGGTTGCATTTATCATACCATTTCATATTCAGATTCAAATTTTTACATCCTTATTTTTTGTAAGTTCACAATATCTCATTTGGAGATGGTATCACTCCCTTTTTGTAGTATGCAAATGACACTGAAATCTTTCCTGTGAATCTGTGCATGGAGTAAAGGAGTATTTCATTTAAACATGAAAAAGAGGGCATACATGCAGTGAATGCAGGCTGGGGTGGGACAGATGAGAGGCTGTGATTCTTCAGGGAGGTTTAAATTATTATTAGCAAGAACTTGCTAATCTTCATGAGAAGAAAATTATTACAGGGATTGGTTTTCCAGACTGCAAGGATGGCAGCTTCATCTGAACTGCCTTTAAAATCCTGTGGGAAATGAAATAGCCAGCAAGAATTTCAAGTTGGCTTATTTTCCAGCATTCCTAATCTGCTTACTTCATGATAGGGTTTGATGCAATAATATATTTCCTTCTGTATTGCAAGCTGCTCAGTTTGAGTCCTTACAATTTATATTTTGGCATGAAAAAATAGGAGAACACTGTCTCAGCTGTCCCATCACAGTCATTTTGCCTGTCCATGAAAAAAAAAATAGAGGTTAGAGAGGTCTGCTAAGAAGGTTTCTCAATAAGATAGAGGCAAAGGTTATATTAATCATGAAAACAGCAACATGAGGAAAAAAAAAAAGGATAGAGTATAAACTTTTCCCTATCCTTTCAGAATAGCCTTAGCAAACCCAAATCTGGATATTCTTTCAGTAAAGTCTGGAGCACCAGAACAGTGCAGTGCACTGCAGTAGTTCATTGCTCTTTGACAGGTCATTAACCCATCCTCACAGTGAAAGGTATCCAGAGGTAGAGGCACTAAGATGAGAATGGATTTTAAGAATGTTAAAGTACAGAGTTTTGTGTTGAAGGAAAGGGAGGGAGGGATATGGTGCCCTTTTCTCTACTGATTTTGTATCAGGAACTTCACAAATAGCTGTAGTTATTCCTCTAGTGTATGTGTCCTGTAGGAGTAGACAAGGATAAGCATGGCTGAATAATGGAGGAATGATCAGGAACACTTGTAACTGAGAACTGGTTGAAAATCAGGAGTATTTCAATTCTACATTGGGTCCGTTTATGGCAAAACAAAAAGAAACAGGGATTTGTTGTTATCTTTTGAAAGCCTATTTCTTGGATTTCCTAAGTTCAAAAGCAGTGGTCTGCATAAATCTGAAACCATTTGAATTCTGATTTAAATCTGTTCCTTTCCTGTGCAGAACATATCTAATGATCTATTTTTAGTTAATTTGCATTTATTCTAAATTATTCATAAGCTATCTGGTCTTGAAAGGATGTATAGAAATTTAGTAGTGAGTACAATTGGGCCATTTTACAATTGTATTTTATATAGTTCCAGCCTTCATACTTCCTGCCCAAACTTTTCTGCTTCCAGGTTACTATGTGTTAATAATTTTGATGCCGTGTCCTTGAATATGGCATTGAATATATTTGCTCTCAAATATTCACATTTGTTAGTCTTTGTCATCTTTAGGTTCTCTCCTTCTCTGCTGTCTCTCCCAAAGAGCCCCCTGGAATAACATTGTGTTAAATCTAATTTCAAAATTAGCCAATAGACTTTGCCACATGTTAAGCCATTATTCTTCCTTCTGACCTTAGTTCACCAGAGCAAGCATCATATAGAATTTGTGCTACTTAATTGGTATTGTTGTCTGTTACTGTGTTAGTGTGGGCTGGAAAGCAGGTCTTAGCAGGTTTTCATTGTAGCAAAACCTATGTGATTTACATTCAAGGGAGTTTCCTAAATCCAGGAAAAAGAAATTTAGCTATTGGTTAGCTATGGCTTATGGTGATCTGGAATAATTCTTAGATGAGTTTAATTTTTTTTTTTTTTTAAACTGTTTTGGTTTGTTAAAGCCCTGTCTTTTGTGAAATCACCTTGTGAGAAGATGTGTTGATTGATTGCTGCATTGAATTCATTGTGGAGCACCATGTAACTTTGTGAAACTCAGTGAGGGGGAAGGTGTTGGAAATATTTCATACATACTCTTTTCTTAGTTAAGAGTGTTTAAAGTTGGTGTCAGTTGCATAGCGGATTTATATGTCAACTTGCTCTTTTAATTGGTTGTTGATTATATTTTAAATCAAAAAATGAGTTTGGGTGGCTGCTTACATTTAGCATACAGGAAGAGATGAGTGCCACATATATGAAATGAAATCTGGGAACTTCTTTCCTGCTCCTGAATTATGGAGCAAATGTAAAACAGCCTTCTGTCAAAAAGCCTGAGTAGTCATCATAAATAAATATTACCCTGGACAGTCATAAATAACAGTCTTAGCTTTTAATGCATTATTAACATTGGCTACTAGCTGGTAATGCAGCTGAATAACTATGCCACCTTTTAAGACTATTTCTGTCTGCTTCAGCCACAGTCAAGCAGTTAAAATATGGCCAGTTCTTTGGGGTTTGGCAGAGTAATATTTAGCTACAAATTCCCAGTGAGCTCTTTAAAAGTCTAATTAGTAACAACCATTAGTGTTGGCTTATTACTCTGGTTTAGACACTAAATAAGCAGCCTGCTTTTCTAGGGTAAAGTCCTACAATGTGCTCAGAGTACTAGCTACAAGGGTTCATTTTACTCTTCCTCCTAAATCAGAGTCCCTTCAATTACCCAGCGGTCTAAGTGGCTGAACCCAGTAATGCTTAACTCTGTTGGGTACACCACTGCATCCATGTCCTGATTCCCTGTGGCCAGGACACCCCACCATGCAGTAGGAGCTGAAAGCCCTCCCTAGATCACATACTTGGTGGAGACCCACATTAAGTTGTCTGCTTGCAATAAATACGCACGAGAGAATGATTAGCTGAGCCTGCCTGTACAAAATGTGGCTGAGGTTTGGTGAGAAGACTGAACTGGGGTGGGTACAGTCCAGTCCCTTTCATGAGTTTGTCCTCAGCCTTGTCCTTGAGCAGTTCATTAGGTCACAATATGCAACCTGGCCAGGTTCAAAGGAGGACACTACTGGCTGCAGCATGATGTAAGGTGTGCAAGTATACAACGGGAAAGCTGATTTTTAAATAAAACCATGCAGCTGCATTTCTGTGCTCTAGCCTGTAAGATGCCTAAAGGGCACTAAAGTGTTGTCTAAATTTAAAAGGCATTGTGTGCCTTGTTTTCTCATTTACAAGTGTTACCTTGTGTGAATGTAGTGGGGTTGACCCAATTTAACGTTAGAGAGTTCTTAGAGATACTTTCCAGAGCTTTCAATGAAAGCAAACAGAGAAATGTAGCAAGATGCATGGATTTACAAGTATCTGTTACAAGAATTATGGACCAAAAAAAAATCTGGAACACGCTGGAGAATGATAGTTGTGTACTGAATTGTATGTAAAACCACTTTTATGCTCAATACCTGCTTTTTGTCATTCCCCTGAGTAGCTGTTATGTTTATATTGTATATGTATATTGGTAGTATATTTCACATTGGGTTTACAAATTATGTAGAGATTACGCAGCATAAGGCCATGGGTATCAGTGAATGCCTAGAAAACATCAAATATTTAAAATGCTAATTGTTTTGTTTTTAAAGTGTTTCTATCTGGTGCAGTCAAAAAGGACATAACTTTTGATACTAAATAAAAGTATAATACTTTCAGTGCTACCTAGGACTTCTTACTGCCTGCTGCTTCTAACTAATGGTAAGTGTTATTAGCAGCAGTTATCTTCTGTCTTTTAGGGGTTTATCTTTTAGTGACAAAATTTTAATTTGTGAGTTTTTAGATTTGTATCAAAGAGTAGTTATCTATTTTGATCTCTGGTTCTTAATTGAAGAGCTGTTTTCCAAAATAATTAGATATTATTCTAATTTGACTTTATGTAGGATTTGGTGGCTATTGGGTTACTGTTCCTGTATGTGATATTTCTTTGAGATTTTATTCCACTCTAATTACTGTTTAATGTCTATATGCTTTCAAGGTTGTCATTTTAGAGCATGTATTCATCTTTGCTCTGTGCAACAAGTGTTTTTAGATCCTTAAAAATGGTAATGATAAATCATACTTTTCAATGTAGTTTTACCAGGGCATTTATTGGAGATATATTCCTACTATGGAGTTGAACTTCATACATTCATGCAGTTGATACAATTACTGTTGGACTTACTGGGACATTGCAGTGAGGAGTTACGTAACATATACTGAATTTTTGTGATTTTTTTTGGAGCACTTTCTTTATTATTCCTTGAATGTGGCAACTCGTCTGTGTTCTCACCACATCCTGGTGTAACTGGGGAGAAGGGCAATGTGTTTACCTGAGTTTTTAACTGATCTGCTGTATTTTGGATTGCCTAGCTAGGAGTTCTCAATTTTTTCCCATGTGTCTCCTAATTCTATCACTTAATTTCTTTATAATACACTTTTTCCTTTCCCTTCCTTTGTTTACCCAGATGGGTGATGGGAGTGACTCCAGCAGAAGCACTGTAGGCATAATATACCCCAAGTTCATCAGAGAAGGCTGAGGCAGTGGCCTTGAAAGACATTTGCTTTATTTCTACTCACTGCTATGGATCCAAGGAATTTTCGCTGCTATAAAACTCTGTTTGCTAATGCAATCCAATAACTGATATTTCTGGCATGAATTCATCCTTGCTGGAAATAGCCCCTTTGCTTTCAGCAGAGCTATTTTAGGGATGGATTTAGTCATCTAGCTTGTTAAATTATGTCCCTTTCTCTTCCTTGATTTCCTCCTTTCCCACAATGTGAAATCTGTAGTCTTCTCTCTTGGGTCAGCATTTTATTTTCAATGTGAAATGTATGTCCTGACTCCAAGGCCATAAACCATTCAAACAGCTTCTATTATATTAAGGATTAATGTGAAGTATTTATTCTACCACTGAGTGTAGGAGGAGTGGAATACTGGAAGGTCTAGTAATATTTGCCAAAATGTGTTCTTTTACATGAAAGGGACAGGGTAATAATGTGTAAGATTGTATTTATTCTGTGCTGTACTTTGAATTTCAAGAGACAACAGAAAATCAGGAAGGGTAGATGTGAGAAGAAACATGTAGATTAAGCAGCTGACATCCAACAGACCTGAGAGCATTGGAGTAGTAACAGGAAACTGCCTCTCTGTGAGTGATTTTGTCCATGTAAATTCTTGGCTTTTCATATCTGCAAAGATGTTTTGCTAGTTCTGCTAATGATTCAGCTTAGCTTTTTTTTTCAGTAAGGTCCATTCTATTTCAGCTCTGGAAAGGTGGTCTATAAAGGAATGGGTATAATTATGAATCTGAATTTTTATCAGTCCTTCAAAGCAGGCTGTTCAGTGTATGTTAGAACACCCTCTTGCATCCACCTCAAAGGAATTTGAATTCCAGATCAGTTTTATATTCTGTGCCTGAATTTCCCATAGATCAGAACAGAGATACAACAGCTATCCAGAAAACTATTCAGACCAATGAAATATTTTCTTGGGTGTTTGAGGCTTCTCTTTTTTTAGGTTGGGGTTTTTTTTCAGTTCTGAGCAATGCATATCTGAGTCACACATATGCAAATATATGAAATGCTAAAACTAAAGTACATGAAACAAAATTATTATACTGAATATTAAAATAAGTAGTTAAAAATTTTATGGAAGAAGTACAGATGAATAAGATTGATTTTTGTTGTTTTTGGTTTTTTGGTTTTCTTTTTTCCTGTCCTGTCCATAAAAAAATTTGCTGAGAATGAGTGTCCTTCTGGATATTTCTGGCTTCATTAGCAACTCTATAGTCTATACAAAACATAATTGAAGAACTTTTGACATGTGAATCTGAAAAGAGAAACACCAATTACTGACACTGTCCCTGTGGGGAAGCTTTTGTTCATATTTCAGGGCATGATGTGATCAGTTTAAAATGCTTACGATAAAGCAATATAAAAATGGGGTTACAGAGGGCAGGCAATGTTTCCTTGCTTGGTTTGCCCACATTAATGACAGCTTTTGAGGTCTTACACTGGATCAATGTCATTTCAGAGACTAAACATTGTCAGCAGTAGAGGCTGTGCAACCAAGAGATGAGATGAATAGGCCAGGACCAGAAAAGAATTCCAAAGGAAAGTGAGGATGAATTAGTAAAACTACACTACACATAACCAATAAATGTAGTTTGTGTCCTCTTGCTTCCTGCTGCCCAGATACTTCAAGGCTGCAAGGTGAAAAATAGAAGTTCTAAAGAGGGCTTCAGGAAGATTTGGAGAACTGTACATGGCAAATTGCTAAAATCTGTACAAAAAGCAAAAGGCCTTGTGGATAAATACATGGAGGAAAGGTCAGCATAACTTCTGTAAAGTGAATCCCTCTGTACAAAGCAATGAGCAGGGGAATAAGAAGGGAAGTCCTCGCATGGGTGAATCAGTGATTTAAACATGGGAAACACAGGGGAAGGAACAAATGATCAGCTTCCGAAATCACCAGCGGAGCTGAAAGATATTTGTGCTGGGACAAGTGCTATCTAGCAGATGGAATAATGTGCACCTGGTAGAGTAAGAAAGCTTATTGATGGCTGTAAATGGAAATACTAAAGTTAAATTGAAGAACTGAAGGAGGATCTTATGCAACCCAGCAGCTGCATAATAAAGTGGCAAATGAAATTTGGTGTAGGTAAAGGTTAAATTTTCCACACAAATAATGTAAATTTTGATGTAATGTATGAAATGAAGAAAGCTGAGATGAGTTTTAGTGGTCAGAAGGAAGATTTGTGAGGTTATACAGCAATAAGTCCATAAAGGTATTGATTTAGTACCTGGTAGAAAATCAAAAGAAATAGAAAAAAAAACCAAAACAAAAACTAACTAAAAGAAGTTATTAGAAAACCGATAACTTGGGTCACTGTGTAAATCCAAGGTTTACCTTTATCTTGGGTATTTTATCCTCATATTAATTAAATAATATCTTCATATGTAGATATGAGTGCCTAGAGGTTGGGAGATATAACATGATTGCTCATCACTTGCATTATGATGAGAGCAACTTTTGGCTACTGCCTGAACTCAGACGGAGAATTTGGGATGAAACAATATGACGAGTCTTACAATTTTCTCTTATGGTACAGTAAAATAAAATATCACATCATCTGACTTTTATTTCTGCTGTCCACGAGAAAATTAGTTTCTCTTTAGCATATGTGCTTTGTCTATTCTTTAGCACTTCACATTCACACACAATAGCATTTAGTATCTTGGATTTGGGGACTTTTCTAACAAAGGGCCATGTCTAAAAAATTACTATGTTTTACTCATCAAATTTTGCCTCAGATCTAGAAGAGTTTTATTCTAGTTTGTGGCCATGCAGATAGTTAAAAAAGCTATTTTTATTCCCTACTTTGTAATTTTTTTCATCGTTTTTAACATCATGCTTTTGGTGTCTCCATTGCACTAAGAGAAAACATCCTTTGAAGTGCCCAGCACTTTGAAAGCAGGGCAGAAGGGAAGGTCAGAAGTTTCACCAGGTATCTGCTGAGATCTGCCTGTTTAGAAACTGCAGAGTACTGACCAAAAAAACTGATGCTTTTCCAGAAGGAGTTTTTTGATCCAGTGTGCAGCTGGTTTGCTAATAGGCATCAAGAAAACAACATGTAGCAGTAACATCAGGTTTAGAGCAACAACACTTTTCTTTAGCTGTACTTCCTGTGTGAACAAAGGAATGAAGAAGTCAAGCGTAACGTGAATAACAAGAGGACTGGGACCTGTCTGTCACCTCTGCACACCTTTCATATTAGATGGTTGAAAACACTAGAATCTTCTTCATGCCCTGTAAAAGCTGCTGTTTCCTGATCTGTTTTCATTTTGTACTGTAAGGCATGAAATCATAATTTCAGATAATTTCAGACTCAGCAAGTCTGGTCACTTGGAATAAAATGCATGACAGATGAGACTAAGTAAAGTATTAATTATCAGTGCTATTAATTACAAATGCAGTCACTTCTCCTTACCTTTTAATACATCCCTATTTCTGTGATTGTCATCGTCGTTCATAAATATCTGCTATTTTTAGCAAACGATTTTCAACAACTAATGGCATGAAATGAACCATTGAAAATGAGCAACTTATTTGCTTCAGTTACTTGTTATTCACTGCTTGGGGTATAGCTGGTCTGTACATAACATATAATAGATGACTGAAAATTTGTAGTGTCTATAATGATGAATTTTTAATTTTGAGAATGGTGATCTAGAGCTAAGTCTGATTCTGATTTCTAGCATTTTTCTCTTAATTTTTATTAACATAAAATTCTTTAAGTAATCCAGTTTAAATGCAAATGTAAAAAACCTGGAGGTGCACAGTTCTGCAGTGGCAGAAAAGTGGTAGGGGAAATCACTTCTGAGGAGGAGAGGAGTCATGATTGGGAGAAGTGTGTGCAGGGCAGCCCTTCCACCAAGGGAGTCCTACACAGTGACAAGAACTCACGTTTTGGACTATGGAGATTTACTTTAACATCTGAGTTTGCATTTATGTCTAGTGGATTTGCAGTAGTTCATGCAGTGCTGCTAAATCATATCAAGAATATCTATATAAAATAGATCTTCTGTGATTGATCTTCTACCTTCCCTGTCTTATGTTTTCCCTGATGCTATCATTTACTATATATTTGTTAAGAAAATGAGGGTTGGACTTACTGGTTCCTTGTTTACTAAGTCTGTTAATTTACTTTATCTGGAATATGATAAATGCAAGACTTGGTAGTATATGTCTTGGATTTAGAAATGGGAAGAGATTTTTTTTCTTTTCTTCTGCTGGCACTAAGATGTATAACAGAGAGCACCACTTCTATAGGCCTCCTGGAACTGTAACTTAAAACATAACAGCTTTCTGGTGATTTGAGAGACATTATGTTAAAGGCAAAATGATAAATGATTCCTTCGCCCCTGTGGAGGAAAGATAGGAAATAGAGATCAGTATTGCATCATCAGATGCCTTTTGAGAAAAAAAATCAGTAATTGAACAAAAAATTAAAGGAACAAAAGCCCATGACATTCAGAGGCAAACTAGGGAAATAAGATCTAAATAAAATTACTACTATGCAAGTAGTAACTATACATAATTTATAGACAGCACAAAGAAGCATAAAAAATGATGTCCTGTAGTAGCCCTGTTAATCGACAATTTTGAAAGGTTGCTTTGATCTGCATCTTTCATCCATATTCCTATTATTTTGATAGATAGCAATGTTAAAGGTGAATGTCTTAGTGAGATTTCATTTGCATTTGAAGCAAGTCTTGCACTTTTGTCTCCTTTCCAGCATCCCAGCAATTTAATTTTTTTTTTTACTTTAATGTTAAATTTATGTGTGCAAAAGCTAATGGGATATTAAGCCATTTTAAAGCTCTGGAATGTGAATAGAGAAGATTTTCAGATGTTAATTGAAACTGGCAAATGTGACTGAATAGCAGAAGGCTATTGTTAAAATTAAAATAGGTCTAATTTAGAGAGAATATTTCTGATAACAAGATGAGTTTGTGCATAGTGACATTCTCTGGAGAGTTGTACAGACCATTGCCTTGTGGAGAGGAAACCATATGCAGAGATGTGACAGGATCTGCTGCTACTGCTCCTGACATGTTCCATGTTGTAACTGTGAAGCTGGGATCAGCTGGGAAGTGAGCTTCCACTTTTCTACCAAAATGCAGAGTGAGGGAGCTCCTTCCCCCTGCTGGACCTGCAGCCATGTGCTTACTCACAAAAGGAACTGTGACTCCCCTCACATCTTTGGCTGGGTGTTTGCATGCTGCTCAGTCCTGGGAAGTAGAAGGGAAGAAGACTGCTGGATAAAACAGAAAATTCAGTGCTAATGCTTTCCTTTATTCTTTGTTTTTAATTTTTTTTGTCTGTTTTCATTGAAACTTCCTATGTCCCTGTAGCAAGGAGTCTGAGACAGGTGGCAGAAGCTCGTTGCAATGCAAAAGGTTCAAACCCCACTACATGCAGTTTATAAGTAATTGTGTCAAGCTCACTGAAAATTACTAACCCATGCCAAATTAGCACAAGATTGGTTTTTATTATTATTTTTTTTTATCTTATGTTTTTTTCTTTTTAAAGCTTGGGAAGCTCTAAAAGAGGCAGTAGCAGCAGCAAAGTTTACTATTTATGTGAAGGTTCACATTAAATTATGGGTCAGCATGCAATTTCTGGTACAATTGTGCTCTTCATTTCCAAACTGGAGGCTTCATTTATGCACTGAAAAACACAACAATAAATTAAACCCACAAATTAGGTGGGTGGCTGCACAGAAATATTATAATGAAAAGGTGGGTGAATCTGGGAGGTGCAGTGGGGAAATACACATTATAAAATAAATGTCCCCATTTTAATATTTCCACCTACTCTCCTTATGGTGATACCATGTGGTTCTTATCCTCATTTTTTCCTGCCTTCATACTTTCAAACTCCTGAGAGAAGGAGTATTTGGGAGGATGGAGCTGTAAGAAAAACAATTTGTCAGGCTATCCTCTGCAAGCTGTAGTTCCTGCAAATACTTTGATTTGGTTAACTTTCAAATCTCTCTTCCCTTGAGCATTGCATCTTTTTATTTATGTCCTACAAAACACAGCTAAATTTTATATCCCTTCTTTCTCCACTTAATCAGAAATGGTAGTAAAGTAGTAAAAACATGTGGGAATGGCCTTCAAGTTTTAAAAAAAGAGCAACTTTTTACCAGGACATTCTCTTGTAGAAAAGAAGTAGTGGGTTCTGGAGTTACTGCCAATAGATGTAACGGAGGCAGGTATTACCCCCTGGCCTAAAGGAGACTTGTTGCCTCTTTTCATGAATGTGCAATTTCAAGAACTCTATCTGCATCTTTGAGTTTTTCAACAAGGGAGTTTCCAAACACTTTCCATGATTTCCCAGTGTTTCCACATACTTCCAAAAGTTTATGGGAAAAAGTTTCGGCAACCTTTTTTTTTTTTCTCCTTGTACTGACTGTCAGTAAAAGACCATCACTACTAAAACACTGCAAATTCTGCCATCTGTCTTTTATACTGTTAACTGAAATATTTTGGCTGTAAAACTACAGTCTGGCTCTCAGAATCCAATATAAAAATACCAGCAAATGAAACAGAATTATACTGAGGAGAATGTTAGGAGGGAAAGAAAAAGAAATTTCTTGGGAGGGGAGAAGAGAAAACCAAAGGGGGAATACAAGTTAAAATGGCACATGGAGGAAAGGAGTCAAGTTATGTATTCCCAGAACGAAGCAATTTTGAATGAGAAGAGCAATCAGCTGACGTAAATAGAGCAGGATAGTAAATCTGCCCCAGCAGATAGAAATTCCTGTATTTTATTTGCCAGAGTTATTTTTCTATAGTAAAAAGGAAGCAGGAAAAGTGAATTACTGGAACCATACTGTCATGCTTCCTTCCTTTTTTTTTCCACCTCCAACTAGTTTTTCCTCTTCTCATCTCTTTTCTGGAGGTAAGTGGGTTTACTTCTCTGCTGTGACTCCTCTCCTTCTGCTTTTTTTATTCAAAGAACCCCAATCAAACTGTCATTTTGTGTTCAGGATATCTCAGCAGAACCTTTGGGATATTGATAGTAGGGAAAGAAAAAAAAAATTATTATGTAACATTAATGTACATAATGAACATAGTGTAACACTAAT
Source organism: Corvus kubaryi (assembly GCF_017639235.1). NCBI lineage: Eukaryota > Metazoa > Chordata > Aves > Passeriformes > Corvidae > Corvus > Corvus kubaryi. Next base: position 10,401,009 of record NW_024581131.1, on the reverse strand, counting down.
CCACATGACAACTGTAGGCTTCAAACCCCAGCATCAGGCCTCTGAATTTCAACCATATAGATATGGCTTGCAGTATGAATAGTGGTCTATATCTAAAATCAAGATTAAATAGCAACTATATCAGAAATGTTTTCTTTATCGTAACACAAAACAACTAAAAAAACATTAGTAGCAGTCTGTAGAAAAGTCAATTTGAACCCATCTCTAAGAGTAAAGAGTTACTCAGTTTAACATTTTGGAAGGGGAAGAAACCCCTGTCCCTTCCTCTTCTCTGATATCTGCTGCTTTATAGTCTGTTCTGAAAACCTTTCAGTTCTGTCAGATTTATGGGTTCCATAACTACTCTTTTTATTTGTGTTGTGATTGTTCCTCTCCCCTTCCATGAATTATTCTTGTCCTGTTTCAGATGAAGTGCCTTTGAAACTGTGGGCCTAGGTTGAGAGATGCAATTCATAAGAATCTACATATCAACAATTTGTTCTGTTTTTGTGATGATAATTGAAAGGGATGACTAATTCCATGTTAGTACAAAGAAACGGTAGAGAAAACTAGAGAAAAGGTGAACACATTTGCAGCACCCTTAAACTAGCTGTGGATCTTAAGAGAAATAGCTTGGTGTTTTTATATTTAATGGAAACCTAAATAAACTGTGGTTAACAAAATAGCTGTATTTAGACAGAAACTGCTCCTGGCTCTGTCGAAACACAAACTGTTCATTGTTGGTTTTTTGGTATTAAACTACTGAAAGCTATTGGTACAGTTCCTTGTTTAGCTTAAGTTTTATGGAATTTGTCTTCTGTAGCCAAATTGAATCAGTTGAACTTGAATCAGTTCAAGTCTTAGTACTGTCAAGCAGTTTATATTCCGTATTTTACCTCAGTGCCACAAATGACTGCTGTCTTGAATAATGTGATAGAAAAATGGTTTGCATCAGAAGGACCCTTAAACATTATCAAGTTTCAACCCCCCCTGCCTTGGGCAGGGAGCCTTTCACTAGACCAGGTTGCTCAAAGGCCTGTCCAACGTGGCCTTGAACACTTCCAGGGATGGGGCATCCACAGCTTCTCTGGGAAACCTGTTCCAGTGCCTCACAACCCTCACAGTAAAGAAATTCTTCCTAATATCTAATCTAAACATCTTTCAGTTTAAAGCCATGCCTCCTTATCCTGCCACTTGTAAAAAGACCCTCCCCAGCCTTCCTGTGGCTCCCCTTTAGGTACCAGAAGGTGCTCTAAGTTCTCCTCTGAGTACTCTCTTCTCCAGGCCAAACAACCCTATTTCTCTAAGACTTTCCTCATAGGAAAGGGGAGATGCTCCACTCCCCTGTTCATCTTCAGGGCTCTCATTCCTTAATATATGTAATGAAAACATATATTAAAAATGTGAGTATTGGTCAGTTCCTTCAGTGAATTTCTTCTATGCTCTTTATTGGCACTAGTATTAGGAAGTCACACTCTATCAACATTGGTGAAACCACTAACTTTCCTTAAATATGCTAATAATATAATATTTTATGTTTGATTCTCTTGCATTAGGGTAAGACTATGTCCACTTTGTCACCTAAGAAATGTGTTATTTCTAGCATATACCACAATACTAATTAGGTGGCATTACAAGGATTTTCTGGCATAGAAAAAATGTAGGGATCCTCTGACTCTCTACTGAGTCAAAAACCTGGAACTGCCAGAACCTGCTGGGCAATTCACATGCAAAATGTAAATGGTGCTGGAGAAATGAAGTTGGATTAGCAGACTTAAGGGGATTTATAATGAAATAAACGGAAAGCTAACACCTTAGGGACTTTTTTCACCCTAAAAATCATTGCAGCCATGTTTTCTTTTTGTTGATACCACTCACTTGAACATTTCACTGTTTAGTAAAACATTTTTTAATAATATTGAAAAAGTAGACTTTTTTCAGAAGATGAATCCAAATAAAATTAATGGTATTGTTATAGTAATATTTCTTTGAAATGTTAATTTGATCTATATCATTATTTGAGGTATTAATCTTCACAAGGTCTTGGCCAAAATCCACTCATGTTAATTACAGTGAGTAGATCAAGTTTCACCTGGCAGTTTCCAATAAAAATAATTGTTTTATTTCTTTCCTGCAGCATTACTAGATTCTCTTAACAGCTGTCATGTACAGCCCTGGAGATTTATTAATCAGAAAGAATATTAGTAATACACTGAAGTGGAAGGTGTAATTCAAAGATTTAAATTTTAATTTTCAGGTTATTTTGTAGATTAATGTTATTAATAGGAAAAAATAAACCTTTCAGTAATAACTTATTATGGCTTTCAGTCTGTAAGGCAAAGAATTTCTGCCTTTTTTTTTTTTTTTTTTTACCAACATGCTCTAGGCAGTGGGGTTAGATTAAACTGCTTTTGCAATCTAGTGTGTGGATTACTTCAGTGAGACTACTTATGCAATTATTTTTTCTGGCCTTGTGTCTGGGTCTGTGTAACCATGCACTCCAGTGCAGTTTCAGAACCTATATCACTAGAACAAGAACTTAAGTTCTGAGATAAGATCTGAGTTATATTTTGTGGTATAAATATTTTTCTTGTGCCTTCCGCTGTTTGACTCCCTGATAATATTTCTTCTGTTATTTGTTTTTAAATACCGATGCATAAACTGATGTGTAAGATATGGGCAAATTATTCTGCGTGGTTCTATAAGTATGCTTTTATAGAATAGAAAAGCAAATTAATACTGTTTCAGAGGAGAACTTACAGTTGTTTCCAAGAATGCAAAAGATCTCCATCTCTAACCTCAAATATTAGATATCAGTCACATGGCAAAACAGCTATTGAATAGATGGCAAGAACCTCTGTTTTTAAGAGACTTTTTTGTTTGCTTTTAGTGAATCACAGTGACTTTTGAGGATGCTAGAAGGCTGAGGTTACCTTGCTGTTTTGTTTTAATTTTAACGATAGTCTCAATGACATAAAGTGCATTATTTAAGGGAAAATCACTTTATTACAGCATCTGTGATAGAGTCAGTGCACAGTGACAAGGAGGTTGGTTTCCTGCCTTGCATTAAATGCAACTTGGCAGCATTAAAAAAAAACAAAGCCAACAAAACTCTGAGGTTTGTTGGTTGGTTTGGGTTATTGTTTTGTTATTGTTGTTGGGTTTTTTTTGTTTGTTTTTTTTTCTAGCAAATATTTATAGATATGATGGAAAACATGACTTGGTAAATGCATAAGATCTCAGTAGCTTTGGAGGAGCAGGTGAGCCACTTCCTCCTCCTGAACCGGTCTTAACTGCTGCATAGTGAAGGAGACAGTATTACTAGGTTTCAAAATCTTTTTTTTGGTGACTCACGGTAATCAAGTTTCCTCATATGCCAAGTTCTAAATTTCTACAGTTGTATGAGAATCACAGCAGGAAGTTGAAATAGAAGCAAGTTTCTAATTCTTTTGATGGCAGAACATAATAGCTGAAAGGAAGTAAGCCCAAATTTTAGCCATGTAAAAAAAAAAATCTCCTAATTATTTGAACAATTCATGATTATTTTAGAATTTGACTCATAAACTCTGAACTTCTTGATGTGACAATAGTGGGCAGATGCTTCTTTTCCTGTCCTAGGTGAGTGATTATTTCTGCCTGAAGCCACTATCTGCCTAGTTACAATTCATATAAATCTTTGGTCTAACTCAGCACTTAGATATATCTGGCAATGTTTTTTCTAAAGTATCCTTTTCTCTTTAAGTAAGCAAACAACCCCAAGTATAATACAGTCCCTCTCTTTTACACCTCTCTGCTCCAGCTGCACTGTGACCTTCTTAGTGTTTTCAATGCAGCAAGTGTACAAGAGCTTATTATTTCATAACCTTCTGAGTACTGAGTTTTGGATTGTTTTTTAATTAACATTTTAATTGCTCATCAAAGTAATTGAAAACTGTGTTGGAAAAATTGTTCATTTCCTAATCCCTTTGGTACCAGTTAACACTATGCTTTTCTCAAGGTCAAATGCACACTTGTGGTGGTGGTAACTTTCTTTGCTGATGTGATGCCAAAGGCTCGGTGGGTAGAGATGTTTTCACCATGCCTTGCGATCTGTCTCTGCCTGTGGTGGGGGAAGAAAGAGGTATTATTCTGTGCATTTCTGCTTAGGCAACATTTGCTCTGAGATGTATTGCCTTATCGCTTCTCAAAGCCAGCCTTCATTGGCTGTAAGCGTACAGGATGAGCCTTAAGTGATTAATGCTGGTAGGGAAAGTTTCATTTATGACAGTACTCTTGGACAGTGTGTGCACTCAGGGGTGCTCATCCCATTGCTGAAATATGATCACTGGAATCTAAGCTAAGGCTCAGTTCCTGGAACTGTCTAGGGAAGACATTGAACAGGCAAGGATTCAAGTATGCTGGGTCATATTAAGCTGGAAGCTGTACTAAAAGGCTATGAAATGATTGTTTAGATGTAGTTTAAACAAGCTCTATGAGTCTTCACTAATTCTTACAGGAAGCAATGAAATTACCTCCCTAATCAGTTTGTCTTACCTTACTCTGAATGTGCTTTGGAAAACCCTGTTTGCTGTCTTCTGGCCTCAAGTTTAATGTTTTATCTTGCAATGAACTTAACCTTCTTCAGCTAGAGATCCCTGCTGGGAGGACTCAGCAGATTGTCAACAGGGAGCTCAGAAAGAATATTGAAATCTGAGATTTACCTGTTTTCACTTTAAATCTATAGTTTCAAATAACTGATGTGATGTACTGGGAATTATTTTGCCTTCCCACTTGTACAAAGGCAACAGTGATTATTGTTGTATGGTCTAAAATTTGGTGTGTGAAAAATAAAATTCTGTTAATGTCTTTTTTTCCACATAATTTCCTCAAATTTCTATTTTGCTCATTCTTTTTGAAGAGGATTTGGGTATCAGGGTCTTCATAAACTGTATTATATGTCCTTATGCAATACCAGGCAATGCAATTTACAAGTCTTCTCAATAGTTTTTAGGTTTTTTTACTAAAAAGATTATATTTTGAAATGTCAGTACCCTCCTTATCTGAGGAATTAGAATGTAATAAATTGTAGCAAAAGCTTTTTGTTTCAGAAGTAGATTTCTGTCCTAATTTATGTTTTTCTTTTTATAGTATTTGTAGTTTGTTTTGCAGCAGAGTTGCATAATTATATCAGAAATCACACGTGGAATAAGTTCCAGGTCTTGACAAACCTGGGTTGCTTTTCTCCTATCCAGACCCTCTGTGTGAACTTAAGAGGGACGATTTGTTCTTTAATCTGTAGAGCTTTTACTGTATGAAAAATTGCTTAGATAAATTCTGTATTTGAAAGTATTTTACATTCAGTGACAATTTATTCTGATTTTTCAGAGCAAGTAACTGGGCACGGTGCTTGGTAAAGTTATTGTATGTTAAGTCCATATGAGCTCATGTTAAGGATTTATTTTTGCATCCATCTTAAGCGATAGGCCTTAATATTTTCAATCAACCAGTTTCTGAAGCAAAGGTATATTGGAAATTGAGCAGGAAGAAAAAAACCTATAAATCATTGAAGTAACTTTGATGAACCTTCAAAATGTTTCTGGGTATAATGGTTACAGAACATCCGAAGTCTTAGAAAAAGCCCATTTTACTTTGTGCTCATTGGCAAATTAGGATAAAATGCTAGCTGAGCTTGCAGTTGATGTGTAATTGGCTCATCGTCACTGGAAAGGCTTAAGATGGGAAAGTACACTGGTTATTGCCTTGGAAATTATAAATAGGTAGTCTCTGCTATGTTTGAAATGAAAATAAAACAGCTAGAGACTGACCCATTGAAACACTTCATACATTTCATTGCTAGCAGGAGATCCTCAGTGAGGCAGATCAAATGTAATTATTGAGAGAACATAAAGAAAACATCTTCGTTCGCCCTGTTGTAATGAGGAGAGCTCAGCAGGATTGGTCCTGAGTGTGCTGGCTTCTGACTGGGGTACAGGGCTGTACACTGCAGAGTTAGCAGGGGTCTTGGTTGTTTAATTACATGGAGTCATTTTTGCTTTTGCAAGCACTAGTAACTTTCTTTTGAAAAGAGGTTGGAGCTTGCAACACTTAATACTTCATATCCTGAAGGTGCTTTTCCATTATTAAGCAATTAGTGTGAACGCCACTTGGGTGTGCTTCTATGCCTTTATATAGATGTCATAGTGACAGATATAACCTAAACCCAAAGATGTCCACTTACACTTGGAGAAACAAACCAAAATGAGGTCTTTTGCTATGTTTGAAATCATGTTTGAAGAATTCAAAGGAGTTGCTTTCCATGTGATAGCAAATCAATGACCAATTTAGAAATACGACTTGGTAGTGAACTGATACTTTTGTACTAGATGAGGGTTTCTTAAGTCTAATTCTGATGACTGAGTCTTGGCTTCCAATTCTTGTACTGATCTTTGTCTTTTACAAGGATGAATTTGAACATTGTTTAAACTGGGAGGAAGGAAAGAATATTTGTGCTTCTTTGTTTTAGGTGAGAATGTTCATTTCTTAAAGGTATGTCAGTTTAATGTCTAAGGAGTCTTCTGTATCTAAGGAGGACAAAGAGGACCTTTCATCAGGTGACTGTGAGCAGAAGTCTTGACAGAAGAGGTCTGAGTTGTTCTCTGAAGAATTCTCTTGCTCACTGTGGGTTATGCAGGGCCCAAGGGAGACAAGTCTCCCAACGTCATTTTCTAATATTAGGCAATGTTAATATGCTCTTCTGTCCTCCTGAAAATCCAGTTGTGAGTTTCTTATAAGAAAGAGCTTTGGCAATGAACACCTATATACATAAAAGACTGGGACTTTGAAATAGGAAAATAGTGAGCTATGTATGCCAAGAACATATAAACAACATATCTAAAAAAATAAGTCACTTTGCACTACAGTTGATAACGTTTCTTAGTGATCAGATCATGATCTTAAATTCTTTGGATACTGACCACCACTGAAACTGCAAAGGTTTTATTAGTGACCACAAAAGTAGTGAAACATCCATGTTTTGTGTTCATACATGCTCAAAATAGTAATTTTCTTAGGTCTCTTAGTGTGGAATGTATTTGGCAACAAATGACCCTTTGAAGTTACAAACAACCTTGAATTATCTTTCCAATGGGAAATCTCAAAAAATTGGCATTTCTTTATTTCACTTCTAAATTGAAATGAAAAACTGAATTTCTTGTTTCTTAAAGAATTTGTTTTGATAATTTCAAAAGATGTTAGTGCGTACCGTTCCAATAATATTGATTATGTTCTAGTTCAAAACAAAGGATATATTAGGGATTAATATTTGCGTCACCAAAGCAATATTTTAGCATTATTGAAATTAAATGGGAATGTATAGTCATTAATTTTGACATTGTTCTCTCTGAAATTCTGTCTATAACCTTCCTGTAAAATGATGCATTTTCTGATGGAAAACTGTTTCCTTAGTTTTCACCAATTCTTACAAGAAAGTATTATTCCCATATACATCCATAATTTGGACTGCATAACTTTTTCATGAACACATGGAGCATTGCATATCAAAATGTGTAATTGGTTGCAATCTTAATTTTTTTGCCCCCTGCATAAAAAACATACTTGGTCAAATGTGGCTGAGGTTAGGAAAAAAAGTAGGGAAAATGGGATGATTTCTCATTTCCTCAGATTAATCTAAAACATTAAAATAGTGCTCCACTCATTAAGTAAAATTACTTTTCACTGTGATAAGATGGATTGTAAGTGGGTCATTTATTGAACTGCAACACACTTTAAGCACTATGTCTTGCGTCTGAACCTGGCCTGTGTGTGCCACAGGTTCACTGTGGGCTCTTGCCAGTCCTTTTAAACTCTCTCAAAACAAACAACAGATGACTGAGTCCTTGCGTCCCATATGGTCAGTACCAGATTTATTCGACTTTCCTAATTTATTTTTCTTCTTCTGGGTCTGCTCCTTGTGACTGCAACTACCAGTCAGAATTCTTAATCCCTCCAGAATGGTTGTGACTGAACTTTCAGTTTTACTGAGCATGGGATCAAGTCCTTGGGATAAGAAAGTATTTTTGCAGAGCTGTCTTTCTGCATGTAAATCATGCTGTTTCTTCCTTTGGTTTGCATTCTTCAGAGATGTAGTTTTCTCACTTGATTGATTCTGTGTGTGAGAAACAACCAAATAACAGATATCTGGGTTTTTTTCCAATCGTGTTCCTATTGTCTTCCTCTGTCCGCTCATCTGGAATAGGAAGGAAAAATCTTATAAGAGCTTAGCAGTAACAAACATTGTATTAAGAAATGAAAATATCAATTTTAAGATAAAATACTAAAATTATTTTTTTTCTGTAAGGAAAGGAGGAAGAAGATTAATAATTCTGTGTTACAATATATGCAATGGTTGTGTGCTAATTCACCACGGGTACAAGCTTCTGCTTGTGAGAAAGGGTATGAACATGAGCTTTCTAAAAAAAAAAAAAAACCTTAATGTAAAATTCCAAAGCATGCAAAAACATTTTTTTGTTTGTTTGTTTCCTAAGGTTTTATTTTATCTGAATTCAGTTTGAGAGTTTGGGGATATGTTGACCAATCTAGAAACTTGACTTTTTCAGTCTGATGGAATATTCTCTCCTCATAGTCTATATACATGTGCCTTAAGCAGTAGTGACTAACATCTGACACGTGCCTGGCACACACTTCTTCAGGCAGAGAGAGACGAAAAACCTTTTTTGTGGGTTGTTGCTTATCTATCTGGTTTTGTATGTAAGCAGAATTCAGGAGACACCTATGAGCTGGGATGTTTCATAGCTTGTGAACTTTGAACTAATATTTTGTGGATATAGGGTGCTACACACTTTATGGTTTACTTTGGACATTTTAAATTTTTTTTAAATTTTTAACACACAGAATGAGTAATGGGGCTTTCCATGGAAAAAGCCTAAGAGAAGCCTACCAATGTTGTACTCATATTTTTATTAGTACTCTAGTCACTGGATTATTGCCTATTCTCCCTTCCTTTTTATATGGGAGGGATATGGAAGGGCTGGGTGCAGGTACCCTCCTGACAGGTAGTAGAAATTAGCATTCGACTGTTAGAGTAGTGGTTGCTTAATTCATTGGATTAAAAATGTTTGTACTGATGAGATCTTTGAATTATTTGATGTGCCTTAAAACCAAGGATGACACTTAAAAAAAACATGAGGGACACTATACATGGTATGCATAAAATATGGTAATAGAATGAAATAGATAACAAAACTGTTATTGAGTCAGGTATATTTTTTAAATTAAATTTCATAGAATCGCTAAGGTTGAAAAATCTAAGATCATTCATCAGCCATTAACCACATCATCCAACCTCTAACCTGACACTGCCAGCTCTACTACTAAACCATGCCCCTAAGCACCACTTCTACATATTTTTCCACTCTTCCAAGGACAGTGCTTCCACCACTTCCCTGGGAAGCCTGTCTTAATGCTTAATAACCCTTTCAGTAAGAATTTTTTTCTTAATATCCAATCTAAGCCTCTTTTAGCAGAACTTGAGGCCATTTCCTCTTGTCCTGCTACTTATCACCTGGGAGAAGAGACCAAGCCCCACCTCGCAACAACCTCCTTTCAGGCAGTTGTAGAGAGTGATAAGGTCTCTGTTAAGGAAACTTCTCTGCCTGATCATCCAGGGGCCACTCTGGCAGTCACACTTGCCCCACCTGAGCTGGGGCTGAGGCTCTTTCACAGCTGCACTCCCCACACTCACACAGTCACACCAGGTTTCCTTAGGATTCAAGTCCTGCTGGCCACACTATTCCTGATGTAGGCCAGGATGCCACTGGCCTTCTTGGTCACTTGGGCCCACTGCTAGCTCATGTTCAGTAGGCTGTCAATTTATTATTTCTTTATATATTATTATTATAATCTGTAGTACTATATATATATTGTTTATATACCTTTTAAGAGTGGATCAGTTCTGTGATCATTTGATCTGATACCTAAAGCAGTGGGTATATTTGTGAGTAGTTAGAGTTGGTGCCTGTGAGACAGGCACTTACTGTGAGCAGCAACATTAGAGAAAGTATGAACTGCTGTTGTCCATGTTGTAGTTGTATTGCACAGAAAGTTTTAGTTTTCAACTTTTTTACATTCCCTCATTACCCTCAGAATGGTTAATTTCTTGATTCTGTGGTTTTTTCTGGCTTTTGATTTATGTTATCTATTAAATGCTCATGGTTATTAACTACTGAATGCTTTGCTTGTCCTTGATAACATTATTTGACAGTCCTTTGATTAAAGCAGAGGTGAAGTGATAAAGAAAGGATAAAATTATTGCATTGAGATTTCTCAAGTTCATTTTATCATCTGATGACTACAGAACATGGTTTCAGCAATGGGAGGGTGACTGAATTTGCCTCTATCTGGATTGTGAAAGAAGACTAGTGTGTTGATTTTCCATCAGGAGGAGGCAGTAGTGTGTAGGCAGAAAAAGAGCACCAGAATTCTTCACTGGTGCTCAAAACAGCTAGGGGAGCAGAATTTCAGGATATTAGAGCACTTTTAGCAGGCAGTGTAGGCAAAACCTTTATGTGCCTCAACCTCTACACATAGTAAAGGATGACTAAACCCAGTAAATATATTAAATGGTATTTTTAAAATACTGTCTTATCCTTAATGTCTTTGGTGTAAGTAAACTATGGTAATCCTGGAAAAAAAAATAAAGGCATGGAAGGAAAAAGGAGAGGATATATTCTAGAAAATAGCTTTTTTGTCTGTGTTTCTGTCTTTCTCTTGAACACCTAATAGGGGGGAATGGAATCTAAAAAATTATTTTTTAACAATAATCAGGAAATAAGAAATTCTGTATTGTTCTTTTTTATTGAGTAGGTTTTCTGAAAAATAAAGCAGTTTCCTTTTCCAGACGCTGGGAGAAACAAACACTTCACCAGTTTTAAACAATTTTGCATTTCCTCCTGGCTGATCTTTTATGGTTTTTCTTCTCTGACTCATGCCAAGAGCTATTTCAGCTTGACATGCTGCAAGTGCATTTTCTGTCTATAATGAAATGGAGAAATGTTAATGATGGATGTGCAGTAGGCTTGCTCACTCCTCTATGCCTTATTGATAAGTAAGCTGGGGTAGCCAGAAATGAACTTGTATTTACTTCAAAGCCATCTGGGCTCCCTTCATTCAAGTTGTCTGTAGCACCACGGGTGTCCTCTTGTCCTTGCAGTGATTCATACCTCTGGCTACAGAAGATCTCTGCTCTTCTCTTTACCTCAGACCTTGTAAATAAGTCAAATGAAACTGGTCACTTTTTACATGGCATCTTTTGAATGTATGATCTTTTCTCTTCTGTAGACAGCCAGAACTCTCCTTGGTAGCTCTATTGACTTTAAGAGCATGTATTAATTTTTCACTTGATTTCTGTGGTGCATACATACTGATATTGCTATACCCAGATTCTAATCTGCTGTTGCTCAGTTTTACAAGTTTAAAGTGAGAATGGTGCTTCCTTACAGCATAAAGACTTTTGTAGCTTTGCTAGTTAACATCAGTAACATTTCACATAGTGAGGGTCAGTTTCTGACAGCAAGAGTTACAGCTCAAGGTTGTCCATGAATAATATCTTTCTGATTTTATATTGTGCATTTTACTTGTCCACACTGATTCACTGGATTTTGCATCCACAGTTAATTGTCCTCTCCCACTGTTATATGGCATTCTAACTTCGAGCTCATTATCTGTCTCCTGTTAGAGGAGGCTGATAAGAAGGTTATGAGCACTATCATCCCACTTCTGATTAATGTCAGTTCAGTTTGGGTGGTAGATTTGACATTTTCTACCAATACAGTTTTCAGATGTGTGAAATTCTGGTTTCACAAAATGAAGGTGAAACTGACCAAAGAGTTCCTGTACCTTAGCTCTTCTTTTGCTTCAGCAAATTAATTTCAAGTCATTTTAAGGTCTCCCTTAACTTCTAAATGCTTGAATTAGACAAATTTGTAATATTTTCTCCTCTATCCGATTTAAATTAGGCATTTGTGGAAGCAGTCAGGACAAGTAAAACTCAGTCAAGTCAAGGAAATAGAAATATTTTCATCGATAGGGAAAACAGGTCTAAATTCTGATCTAGTCTTTATGAGTGTAGGAAGACAAAAGTTATGATGGTGTATCAAATGGGGCATATGGAAATAATGAAAACAATTTGTGAAATCCATGGATTCTGTAGCATGCAATTGGAAATCCCCACTCATGTCTCCATGCATTCGGCAGAAATCTTAAGAAACTACTCCCCCCTTCTTCTGACAGTTATTGTTTTGGCCACCTAAAGATGTTGCTATTTGAGCTTTGGTTCACAAATTAGTGTTCATTTTAGCAAACATTAGATCTGAAAAAATGTCTTGAGCAAGCTAACCAGAAGTTCTCCATGTCTCCAATCACACACAAGTCTTCAGACTGAGAATGCTATGTGCTAGTTATTTTATATAGCTGCTGGATTTTTAAGAGAAATTAACAATCTACAGTTCCCAGTGGGACCAATGAATATGTTTGGTTTATAGTATTTTCTTACATTCCTGTATTGATTCTGCAATATCTTCCGTAATCTGAGATATTTTAAAAGATCTAATTGGTGTGTGTTTTCCTTTCTATTACAGATAACTAAAAAATAAAAAGATGGCTAGAAAATTAACCTTCAGAAGCTGAATAGTCCAGGTTGAATGGGTCCATAGTTATAGGCTACTTGGTATCCAGTAAATTCTCACTTTCTGTTTTACTCTTGACAGTTTTCAGCCAGCAGCTGTGGTAAGAACATAGTAAATCTAAAGCTGTATAATCCATTCTTTTTGTTACAGTATTTATTATTTTTTAAACCTACAAGCAGCTTGAATCTTGAGCATCAAGATTATATTTTCTCTCTATGGAAATTAGCAGTATCTTTGCAATTCAGCTATCAGTTTCTAACTGCTTAGGATGATCCTATCCCACTGAAAAGTTCAAATATTTAAAATCATATGTGAGAATGTCCATAATGTGATTCTAGGAAGGGAAATGATTTTGGAATAGAAGATGCTGGTTATTCATAGGTGTAAAACACACTAAAGTTATTAATGTAAAACTTCAGGTCATTAGATGTGCATTTTCTGACTCTTTGATCTTTAAAGTGGATTGTTGCCTTTCTTCTTTCTTGCCGAGAATGTTAGATTTCAACACATAATATTCTGTTAAGGCTCCCTAAATATTAGAAATCTGACCATGTTTGTATTGGGTTGTTTTGGTGGGATTCTCTAATATAATTCTCATACAATTATTACTGAGGGGAGACTTCCTTGGAGTCTACAGCATCCTTATGAGGGGAAGTGGAGGGGCAGACACTGATCTCTTCTCCTCCAGTGACAGGACCTGAGGCAGTGGCACAAAGCTCTATCAGGGAAGGTTTAGGTTGGATATCAGGAAGTGATTCGTCGCCCAAAAGGTGTTTGGGCACTGGAACAGGCTCCCAGGGAAGTGGTCACAGTACAAAGCCTTAAGAAGTGCTTGGACAATGTTCTCAGGCACATGGTTTGATTTTTGGGGCTGTCCTGTGCCAAGCCGGGAGTTGGACTTGATGACCCTTGTGGGTCCCTTCCAGCTGAGGATATTCTATGATTACATGTTCTTGGATGATAGGGATGTCTTTATTGACATGAAGCTTGAAGACCTCCTTACTGTCCTATCAAGTGAGCTTTAAGGCTATAAAAATTCAATAGCTTGAAAAGATGCTCCCGTAAACATCTGAACTTGAATATTAGACAACAGCATCTTGATGGAGAAGTGCTGAGATGAATAATTTATTTAGTGTTTTCCAAAGGCCTGTAGATCAGTCCTGAAATTCTTACTTTTCAACACTGCTGATAATTAATGAAAAAATACTACTCTGAGTTGAAACCACCTTATTTTTTGGTTACTGATTTGATATTGCATTACAGTAGAGAAGCTTAGGGTGGATTTTACTGGAGATTTGTATGTCTGGGAAAAAGAAAAGTGGATTCCAGCTCCAGGCCACATTTATTTTGACATAATATTTTCTTATCCTGGCCAGTGCCATTCAAAATTAGTGTAGTTGTTCTACCACTTTAATGTAGACTTTGTTATCATTGTACATTGGAATGTATAACTTAGAAAAAGTGTATGGGTTAGAATCACAGAATAACTATCTTTTATGTTTATGTGAGCATATATGTATCACCTAGACTTTTTGGTGAAATCCTAATTTTGAGCTGCTTCTTGCTGTATGCATTGTGTCTGCAAGTCCTTTCTGTGGGAGAACAATGAATGGCCTGATGAATAGATAGTTTGCTCGAGGCTTCTTCCTTGCTTTTGTGAATGAGTTGGTACTTGGTTGCCCCACTTGCAGGAAATGTCCAGCTTCGTGTTTGTTTGGGTGTTTTTTGTTTTTTGGTGTTTTTTTTGGTTTTTTTTTTATTTTGTTGGTTTTTTGGCTTGTTTTTTTTTTTTTGTTTATTGAATTACCCTTTACTGCAGCTTATAGAGCAGCCCAAAAAGAGGTGATGGCTGAATGCAATGACATACCTTATAAAAGAAATGGGAACTGTTCTTTTTTGCTGCTTGATTAAATACATATTATTAAACGTCTTTTAAGCTAGAATTTTCTGAAGAGCTATTAAACAGTGTAGCTGAATGATGAATTTTCAAAGCACAAGCCTCTCTTCAGCTTAATCACAGGATCTCTGATATTTTAATTATGTTTTAAGGCCTCTTGAAGTGACAAGGTTGATATGAAAAAATAACATGCAATCACAAAATAACTGCATGTTATGTTTTTCAAAACACTGAGGTAGCTACATAATAATTAGTTTTGGAGCTACTAAATGAAAACGCACAGCAGTATTCAGGAATACGTGATTACTCAGAGGATTTCTTTATTAAATCTCTAACTTGTATTAAACAATAGGTGTCCCCCTTCCTCCCTTTATGCAACATCTTGTGTTAGAAGATGCTAAAGTATTCTCCAAATTCGGTTAAATTAATCCCTGGGGCAAATCTGCTCAAAGCAAAGGTGTGATATCAGTGACTAAGCATGGACATTAGTTAAGACTGAGTGATGCTGTACAATAGGAGGGTGGACAAAAGAAGAATACTTAACTTTGAGAAGGAGATTTTCAGTGCAAAGAGAGATGCACTTCAACAATGGCATTGTCAGGTCTGAATCCCACATTTGAATATTGTGGTCTGAAATCAAGCAAGAAATTTTTATCTCTTCTGCAAATATTAAGTAATTTCTTATAGGTTATTAATGAGTTGGAAAAAAAATTTATAATGTTTTCCTGAACAGGCATTGAACAGTTTAACACTTTCTTCTAATTTATAATCCTGATTATGTTTCTTATTATCTTTGTATAGTACACCAGTATGTTAAGAGTTACTATTCAGATCTTCCATTCCCTACTCCCCTCCCCACAAAGAGTAATCAGAACTCAAATCAGGATGCTTACTTGTTGAAGGACAAATGCATTGGGGGAAATTTCAGCTGCCAAGCAGCAGTTCTGCAAGAAGGATGTTTGATTCTAGACATGTTCAGCATCTGTGTAGCAAATGGTTTACAGTAAAGCCTACAACAAACCAAGGAAGAGATATGTTTGCATCTAAAAACTCAGCTTTTACATCAATGCTTCCTTCCTTTCATTATTGCTGTAATAATAATCATAACAGCAGCAACAATAATAACATATAATAATAGTTATGATTATATGGTTCTAGCATCTGTTTTACAAACATTGAATCACCTGTGGGAACTGCAAGGATGATAATGGATTGAATGGATCTGGATGTGCATAGTAATATGTAGCAGAGATGGAGTGCATGCAAAATAGGCACAAAAAGACACAGAAAGCTAAGGCAATTGTGCTTTACCATGTGTAGTGAGTCAGAAGAGATGTTTAATAATGAATAATATCAGAAAGAAGAATATTCACAACACAGTAAATTTTAAAAAGGCAAGCTGTAAAACAATTTGTGTGGTTAGGGTTACTGAGAAGACAGTTTGTACCTAGGGTGCCTACAGTTTAGAAAGGGAACTAAATCGATGTACCAGGTGGAAGTAATAGTTGATGGCAAACATGACACAAGATTGCATTTGCTCTGGCTGATGCTTTGGGCACTGCAAAGTATTCCAGCAAGCATAGTTAAATGGTCATGTTCAGTACTGAAAGAAATGCACTGAACCTTTTTTATAAGCATCTTTTGAACACAGAGCTCTGAGAAATTCTTTTTGTGGCTGAATTGTCCATTGTCATTAAATCTTCCAGGTGTAGAAGACTATGATTTTTTTCGAAGAGCATGTGTAGGAAAAATGATGGCATTTGAAAATGGGAACTTGGTTGCTTCTCTTCGCCAAAATACAGAGCAAGTTATTTATCTTGAGAGAATTCAACTGCTAGAAAGTGTTTAAGAAATCAGATATCCTGGAGATCATTGCTAACAAAGAATATATAATGCATCACCATAGTGGCTGACAGCCTGAAAGTGTAAGATAATTAAAAATGCTTCTCAAATTACAGGTTTTGTTATAAATGGCAGAGTTAGCAGGAAGATTAATTGCTCTTAGCAGCTGCCAAATTTTTATCCATTTTTGAAGGAAGAACAGAAGTATTTCCACTCTTATACATTACTATGACTGTTGAGAATGTTTTTGCCATTCTCTGAACCTGAGAAAATGGACACACAGTGTATACATGATTTTCAAATGCAATAGTAAGCCATAGATGCAACTTTCTAAGTTATATGTTTGCTATGAACATTTGAAGTTTCATTCTGATATTAGAAAAAACCACTCCAATTAATAACTGAAGTCTTTAAAAAAGGCATCCTTTTCTATTATTGCAATTGAAACATATAGTGCATGATATATTTTTTTTTTTGCTTGAAATAATTTCTTTTCCAAACTTTCCTTGGGTTAGAATAAGTAAAAAAAGAAATTCCCTCTGCGCCCCTCCTCATTCAAATAATCCCCAGTCACTGCTGTATCTGTTAGGTCAACAGAATCCCAACAGGGTGTTTTCCTTGTATTTTTCAATGTATAGAATGACAGAGGGTAGAGTGTGGTCTCTATATTTTGATTCAGGAAAAGCTCAATCTCTGACAAGTGATGTGTTAATGGAAGTGAATGCTTGAGAGTTTGGGTTTTTTGGTCCCTCCCCCTTCAATGATCTTTTAATTCTTTTCCTTCTTCATTCCAAATATTAGCTAAGGCTATTTGGTAATTTCACCACTAACAGAGAACAGTACTACATCTCTCAAATATTTTGTAAGAGCATTTAGTTCTCCATTCATTGTTGCAGACAAGAAGTAACAATGAGACTGGTCTCACTGGAGGCACACTGATCTTTTAAAAAAGATTTTTTAGGGCCATGAGTGAGTTTTCATCACACTGTTTTTGCTGTTCTGTGCTGTGGCAAATTGGCGCTTTGAGGCAGCAGAAGCGGACTAAAACATCCATAAAACTGGTGGCGTTAGCTGGTCCGACAGTATAATTCATCTACAACAGAGAAGCGTCAGAGTATGCAATTGTTTGTTCTAGATCTGGTCAGGATAATAATCTAACATCTCTAACTTAAAAAAGCTTCTTAATGATCAGCACTTCCATTGCTACATTCCATTCTGTATACAAAATAAACCAGGTGAATAAGACATCAACAAGCTTGTCCTTAGTATGCAGAGATAGATGCAATACTGTGAAGTGACAGGTGCTCGATTGAGCAAGCAGCGCAAAGGAGCTGGAGCTGCTCCTGCATATGGAGCTGTCTGCTAACTGTCCGGAAGTAGAGCCCTCTGTTTATGAGACTGCCTTCCCTTGAGGTTTTTTCTAATTTTAACAGGAGCTGCTCAGATGAGGCTGACAGAACTCAGCTATAGATACAACAGCAAGACAGATAGCATGCAATCAGAGAGTAACACTTAGGGAGAACCTGTGGTGTCCTCATGCCAGCATAACGACCTTGTGTTTATTAAAATAAATATCCTCGAGCAAGACAGTGCCAAGGAGTTCAATAACAGAAACATTTTCCTGTCCTCCTGCTGCTGAGTGAATGGAGTCTGAAGGTGCTACCTCTAATTGAGAGCATTCTGCTTGCTCATAACAGTTAAGGCTAATTTATTTGTTCATGACAAATAACTGCATGCAGAGTACATGGGAAAGGGGTGGTGTAAGGCAAAATTGAGTTAAATTTTCCAGCTGTGTTGAGGAAAGATAGCAGATTCCCTGCACTATTCTTGTAAGTGATGCTGATGATGGTAAAAATAAGGCAATAAAAATGTATGAAGGCTGTTGCAAGCATTTTTCTGATTTACGGGTGGGTTCATTTTTCCAGTGACACTTTTATATGGCATCTTCAAATGTCTGTGGATCTGATAGGAATATGTGCCATGCAAACTTGACTTACTGGGTGAGACCCAAACTTTCAAAATAGGAAGCTAAACTGGTCACCAGCAGTCTTCTTTCCTTGCTATTACCTCTATCCAGATACACCTGGGCCTGGGCCAACTGCTCTAATTGACTGTGTTTTGAGACAAAGACTGGAATTGGGTGATCTTCAGAGGTCACTTCCAGCTTCAACTATTCTGTCATTCTGTGAAATTGTCTGCTGATAGATCCTCTGTTGTCAACTGACATGTCCTCAAAATACCCCCACAAGATGGAAAATTCTAGGGTTATAGAACTGACAGAATAGCTCAAGGTGATGCAGTCATCTTTGCCACATAGGATACCATCAAGTATGCTTATGTCATTCCTGATACTTCTTTTTCAGGAGGATTTGATTTCATGGACAGTAGCTGTGGAGATTATTTGGTGCAGCTGCTACTTAGTGTATGGCCAGATAAGATCAGGTAGCTGAGAACTTTGCTCACCCAGGTTTTTAGTATTTCCAAAGATGGACATACACATCTTTCTGAGAAGCCAGCTGAATATTTGACAATCTTCATGGTGATTTTTGTTCTTATTTGCATTTAAGCAGATTACCCTTGTTGCAGTTTGTGTTAATCTCCTTTCATGTGTCACAGTCACTGTTGAGGAGGGTCTTATACTCACTCTCTATTCTTGACAGCTTCCCATTAGACATTACAGTAAGATGGCCCATGAACTTTCTCTTCTGAATACTAACCAGCCTTATTTTTCAGTCCTCCTTATCCATCATGTTCACCAGGCTCTAACTCACGCTGGCTGCAGTTCCGTACATCAACATGTCTTGTAATCTGTGTTTTATACAAGAAGTACCCATGGACAGCAGTTGAGTCTCACAAGTGCTGTAGAGGGAAATAATAATTTTCCTCAATCTGCTGGCTGTCACTTTGCTGATGTAGCCCTGTGTGCAGCTGGCGTGGGTTACTCCATCCCAGCGGCAGGACTTTGCAGTTGCCCTTGTCAGACTTCATTAGGTCTCTGTCAGCCCATGTCTGTGGAAGGCCAAAGTGCCTCTGAAGGGATTGTTTGCAGGGACAGAGGCATCACAATTTCCATATTATGTTTTATTGTATTATCTTCCACATGGATAGGTTGGTTTTTTTCCTTAGGACTAACTTGGTTCTTCCTTTTGATGCAGTTTAAATCTGTTACTCTTGGTCATGTAATCCCTAGGCATGGAAAATGAATTCATGCTATCCTCTTTGCAGCAGCTCTTTAGGTATTTGGAAACTTATCATAACCTTCTATTACCCCTTCATAATTTTCTCTCCTCCTCCTTTTTCACAGCTCTTAATCTCTTTGTAATTTTTCTTGTTTCCTCTGGACTATCTGCAGTTGACCCTAATCTTCATTGAAATGTCTGAAATTTGACATGATAGTCTGTGTAAGTCTTTATCCTTGATAAGTATGGTAGAGGATAATTTCCAGCGTTTTCAAGGCTGTGTGTTAGCAGGTACATCCCAAATACAATTTACTGCTTTTACAACAGCATAAAATTAGGTTTAGCTCCTGAATCGTAAAAGCCTCCAAATCCTTTTCTGTGAAGCCATTTTTCCACACTTCCACAATATTTTTGTAGGAGGGTGATGACCCTAGATTCAAAATATTGTCCATATTTAAGGATAATTTTGCTTGGTTCAATTTTTTAAATCACAGTTACACATTGTCAAGATGACAACCAGTTGGAAGCCTAGAATTTAAAGTTATGTTTTATCTTTCAGGATCCTCATCATTAATGAAAACATTGAGTGGGCTTGAATCAAGAGGAATCTTCAAAAGATGTATTTGTTTCATTTGACAAAATGGCATTGATAATACTTTTTGAGAATTTTCTCTGAGCCACTTTGCCTCTGTGATAATCTGTTTTCCTCTACGTTGTGCATTTCCTCCTGTTTATATCGAATGGGGCAGTGTCAAAACCTTGAATTCATGTGCTAGTATAGGAAACCTTCATAAAGACTTTTATGTTGTTGTAGAAAGAAATTGTTAGTGGTTACTCATTTGGTTGTTTTGATGGCATTTTTTTTCTCCCAGTATTTTCCCGAGAACTTAAATTTAGTTAAAACCCTCGAAACTCGCCAGCTGTGTTTTGTTCCCAAGGGTTGAAAGTTTCTGTCCTCTGGTTCCACCTCTGTGCTGTGTAGAAATACTGTCATAAAATAACATGCCAAGTGTCAGAAAATTGTCATAGGACACTGTATATGCTGCTGAGCAGTCTACTTCATACAATATTTTTTTGCAATAGACAGCTATTTAGTTAAATTTCTTAATTATCACGATGACAAATTCTTTCTGTTTACCTAATTTTCATATTTATATGATGTGACTAGGTCCTGCTATAGATGTGTACCCATTTACAATACTTAGATTATCATGTGGTCAGTTTAGATGCTTGTCATGCATATTCAGGGACTCTCTTTTGTTCCTTGCTGTGGTTCTTCTACTTCATAAATTTTTAGGGTTAACCATAATTTTTCTGCCCCTCTATGAGTTTCTATTACTGTCTCCCCTCAGTCATGAAGAGACCTGTAATTCTGTAAGCAAAATACTTTTTAATCTCTCGGGGCTGTATTATGTTGCCATGAAATACATCCTGTGGTCAAAAGATGAGCCTTTCTGGACCTTCCTCTGCCCAAGCACACATTGTCTTTGCATCTGCTTTCTCCGTGAGCCATGTACATTTGCCTGAAAGTACTGAAAACCCAAAATCTGATTATATCAACCCTTAAACCACTTTATATATATGTTCTTTATAGACATATTTTGTTTTCTTAGAGAAGTCTCAGGCAATAACAGTATCTGCATGTTTTTTTTAATATTCACCAAAACAAGTCAATAGCTTTAGAGGAAATTTTTCAGATACAGCTTCTAAATGACACAGCATCTCCCAGAACTTCATGTAGTTGTATTAGGGATGCTTTAAGACTTGAAATGCCCTAATTTCAAAAGAAACTGGAAAGCAAATTTCAATCTGATTGCTTTTCCACCCCAGATTCTATATGGCTCCATATTGACTGTGGATACCTGCCAAGATAATTTTGATTAGGTCATCTCATCAATAAGCAATGTCCTTCCAGGAAACCACTTTAATTCAATTAATGTGGCAAGTCAAGCTAAGTCAGACTTGAAATTCAGTAGATATTTGTATTGCAGAGACATTTGTTAATTGAATACAGTTTTACATAAGGGACCTCGTCAGATAAAAGCCTTAAAGGAGGAAACAGAAGCATCCAATTGTAATCAAGACATCAATGTACATTCTGTGAAGGTAGAGGTAATTAACACTACATGTGTCAGATACTCCATAGGAAATTAAAAAAAATTTACCAGAGAGATACAGGGGGGAGGTGGAGGAAAGCAGTCAAGTGAATTGCATTTAAGTGGAACCTCATAGGTGAATATAAACCCCAAACAGCAAAGATAATTGAAGAGAAGAAAGACTCATACCTTTGAAAAATAGGATCAAAATAAAACTCCGTTTAGATAAAACGTACACTCTGTGAATGATTACATGTAGTAATTGCTGAGGAAATACTAGAATTTAATGCAAGTCACCTAATAACAGTATTTGTGAGACTGTCTCTACTTAGTGTATGGCCAGTCTTCCACTCTTCATATTTAACATATTGAAAACAGGCAGGCAACAACATTGTGCTTAATCACAATTTTACTCTAATAGCAAACTTCTGTCATGACATTTTTAAGTCTGCCAAATTTAAACAAAAAGATAATAGTGAAGATAATAATGTACATCATGTACTTTTGTTAATTGACAGTATAAGTAGAGTTAGAAGATCCCTGGTAGAAACCGGCACAAAGTGCTGCAGTGAATAGTTAAACGAGTTTTGTATGTTCCAGCATTAGATGAAGCAGAAAATATAAAGCATGTTAATGTCTGAACTCTTGATTTTAGCTAGAAATATATGAGTAGTTAAAAGTATTTTGCCTCATGTTTTACTTCGTGGGATCTTGTGCTGGTTTCTCAGGAGCATTTAAATACCCTCTATCCCAAAAATAATGTTGAGTTAGAAGGCAAACATCAAGCAAGATCGTAAAGGGTGATACTGTTTTTCTGTACATCAATGGAACTGCTCCATACATTACTGTCCAAACTGGCTGTCCTGATATGCAAATGTAAATTGCTGAGATGAATTCAGAGAAGACATTAAAGAAAGGCCTGTAATCTGGGAACCATTACTGCTGAAAGACTTGAGAAATTCAGTCTGCTAAATTTATCAAAGTGTTGATTGAGAGATGATCTTGTAATAGCTTTCAATTATGTTCTTAAGGAAGAGATTCCACATAGATTGTTCTTTATCAAAGTTGCAAATGTGGCCTCACTGTTCGTATATGAAACAAAATGAGGCTAGAAACAAAAACCGGAAAAACCATGTAATATAACACAGCACAATAGAACATCTTTCTTTACTAGTGCTGTTCACTCCAAGGTCTTAAGACTTTGCATGGAAGACCCACTGATTCCAGTCTCCCAGTTACGACAATTATTATGTTTTGAGGATATCAATAACCTTACTGAATGTAAAGTAGTGCTTTCAAGATGACAACTCTCTCTAATCCTTTTCAGAACCTGCTTTGTTAGCCTTACTGTTTCTATACATCTTCAACTGAAGATGCAGCTCTTTGAAACATAGAGCATTAAATCAGTAACAGACGTTTGCTAAAATGAAATTGGAGTCTAGTAATACTGTGGGATTTATAGCCAATAACAACAGGCAGGTGCTCAGACAGATTTATTGATGTGTTATAATGATGTGAAGTGAAGAAACTGCAGCAGGAGGGCAAGTACCTTCTTTTTCTGTTTACTTAATGCAGTTTTATAAGGAAAACACCACCTTTCTGAATTTGAGTGGTTTTATTGACTCTGTTGCTACGTGAATGAGGTCTGAATTGCAGCCACCAAACTAATTTGTTTTGTCAGATTTGAAGCTCCAGCCTTTTTAACAAATAAAAACCCCAAAAATTGGATGGGGATATGCTGGCAATCTTACTGCTCTGTTCAGCCATTACTGCTGTGAGAAGGTGAAAATGCAAATATCCAGGGGGGTGGCTGGTTTGGCTTGATGACATTTAGAAGCATGGTGCATGCAGCCAATACAAGACATGATCATGTTGTATTTTGTGAATCCTACATGGTAGTGGAAAAAATAGTTGTTTGTCATCATTACTTGTCCACCTTACCAATGGCAGAGCTGTCATCCAGACTGATTACCACAACACAACAGAAACTGCAGCACAAATGCCAAACTAATTTCAGTAGCTAGAACAGAATAGTAACTTTGTTTAGGCAGTTTAGTGACTGATTTAGTCAAGCTAGCACTAAGTGTAGGGAAATAAAGATTTTCTTACTAGAATTTTTTGTAGTTGTTTGTTTTACCGTGTTGAGGCCAATTTTTGTCTAAATATATTATTGATTTTTTTTTTTTTTTGAAAACAGTGTTTAACAAAAGCAGTTATAGTCAATTTTAAGCATATTTTTAAAAATGTATTCTTAATTCAAAAATAGGTATTTGAATCTGATTCAAACAAGCTGTTACAGGGTTTTTTTGTCTGGAAAGAGAAACAATAGAGATGACCTGTGATGTAACTAAGGTGGTTTCTGAGCTTGGTCCTGTATTTCTGCATGTGAATTCTAATAGCCCCTCGATACTTAGGCCCATTTTATCACTGAAATCTTATTTAATTTGCAGTTATAAAGCACCATGGACACAGTTTCAAAAATGGAATGAGACTCGGGCCTTGAAATATATTGTTTTAATGTCATATCATATTTAGTAAGCCTGTGAAAGTAATGAGAATATTATTGTGGACTAAAGCTGTGCTTATGCCTCAGGTTCATGGATTTTATGGAAGAATAACCTCATCCTAGATCTTGTAAGATTTCCATACCTATGCTGCATAACTTCCAGGTAGACATGTTCTTAGCTGCTAATTTGCAATGCAGATGAAAGAGTGCTTCAGTAGCAAGATTTCAGTCCTTGCCAGCAGCTTAAATTTTCATTTAAGACAATGTTTAATAAGTATTCAGGAGATAATATAGCAGAACTCATTAAGAGAAGACATCAGTGTAATATGCAGGATATTCTAATTATTACCACAAACTACAAAGTTTAAAAAAAAAGTGTTTTCAGAAATTTTTTAAATCAACTGAAGTAGGACTACTACTAGTTGGGAAGATTCCAACTTCACAGAGGTAAGCTAGGCTTGAAAGAATTGGTAGAATCTACTACAAATGATTATTCATGTTAATATGAAAGTGAAAGAGACTTCCTAGGAAAAAAAATCATGTCTTGTAGCTGTAAGCTGAAGGGGGGGCGCTTGCACCTAGAGAAAACTAACAGGTCTTTAAGGCTGAAATAGAATGTGATCTCACACACACATTAAGCATGGGTAATGCAGTTGTTACTGGATAAAGTTTTAGAGCAGAACCCACTATTTAAGAGAGAAGAAAAAAACCCTGTAAGTAGTGAATCTGTCTCCAAAAACTAAAGAATCCTTCATCCTAGCTTAAAATCTGCCTACTTCTGAAAGGGGACATGGAAATCTCTCAGATTGCTTCAGCTAAACCATTAAGAGAATGGATTTTTATAACTTATAATACTCATGTATTAATATAATGTACTTAATATGGAATTTTTCCATATGTATAAAGCATTATAGGCTAGTTGAAGTTGAAAGGGACCACTGCTAGGCAAGCCTCCTGCTCAAAGCCAGGACAGCTTGGGCACAGATTAGGTTGGTCATGACCTTACCCAGAGGAGTCTTGAAAACCTCCAGGGACACCAAGACAGGAGTTTCTGTGGGCAGCCTCATTTGAAGCTTGATTTTTCTCATGACA
This sequence comes from Corvus kubaryi, assembly GCF_017639235.1. Lineage (NCBI taxonomy): Eukaryota > Metazoa > Chordata > Aves > Passeriformes > Corvidae > Corvus > Corvus kubaryi. Next base: position 10,375,738 of record NW_024581131.1, on the reverse strand, counting down.
GAGAAGCCAGAACCTGTCTTGTTTCAACTTGTGCATTCTTTCTTGACTTTCTCCCTTACACCACTGTGAAGATATCCTCCTGTAGAAACTGTCCCTGCCACCTCCCAGCCCCCCAAGTTATTTGTTCTGAACAATCCCGGCTCCCTCACTTTCTCCTCACAGGACAAGTGAATCTGACCCTGACCATTTCAGTGGCCCTTCATTGGACTTGCTTCTGCTTATTCTTGTCTTTTTTTGTATTGATAAAGAAAAGAATGTGGGTTTTTTTCAGTAATTAAAAGCTAAAAATCAGCTTTTGTGTAAAAGTCCTCTTTTAACTATATTTTGAGTTTTGTCTCCCAATTCTTTGGGAATACACTGCTTCTCAGTAGAGTTATAAGGCTTCCTGCCAGACTTGGCAGTTTGCCTCTTCTCAGATTTAATGGGAGATATCAGAATGGAATATAAAAAGGGGCAACAGAGAAAAACTTCACCCTTCTCTCCACTGGAAATCCCAATATGGGCTACTTTGTTTTTCCTTAGGGTAAGGAAATTTTTCTTTAGAGACTATTTGGATCACAATTTTTATTTACTCGAGACTGCAGAAACACATCCTTCTGTGATCCAATCAGCTACTGTGGTTTGCCCTGTGAAAGCTTAAAACTTTCTTAGTTTCATGCAAATTTATTTTTATGTGATTACAGCCCTTTTTTTCCCCCTTCTTTATGGCAAGTTGTTGATGCACAGGAGAGGAAGCCTGATTGTCCAGTCTGAATGCTTAAAGCCTGTTAATTGTATGGTATGACAAAATAACGTAAAAAATACGTACTTATTACCATAGCAACAATAAAACTCTTCCTCCAACAGCTTTGATGATAAACGTCTATCTTCTCCTCCTAAACTGCTAAGAAATTAAGAATATTTGTGGGATATTCTACATTGAACTGAAAAGTTCATTGGTTTATTAAACTGAGACCTCTACCCCTGAGAAATCATCGTATTCATGCAAGGATATCGCGAAACTCTACTTAGTCTTTACTGGAAGTTTATCATAATTGAATTTAATTAACAATGTTTTATACATAAAAACATGATGGAAATCTGAACTGTGCATTGTAGTCTGCTGTATTTTTTGTCCCTGTTCTGTTCCAGAAAACATAGTATGGACAAGTTTTTCCAAAGCTGAGCTAAAGTCACCATTGGTATGGTGTTACTTAGCTTCCCACTGAGGGATGCCAGTTGTCAAAGTGACCAACACATTATTCAAAAGCAGACAGTACTGCTTTTGAATTTGGTCTTTTATGCTTTTGTCCTCATAGCTGATTTTTTTGCCAGTTTGTACTATCTATTTCAAGTTTGCTCCACTATAGTGTGAAATATGTTGTGGGGTGGGTAATGATAAAGTGGTGCATTCTTTTAGATAAAATTCTTTTAGCTGCTGTGACTTCAGGGAGAGAGTTTGATTGCCCCCTCCTTAAAGATGTTCACATCCAGCCACCTACTTCAATACTTCCAGCACATCTGATGATAGTCTTAGCAATAGGTATTTTGAGTTCAGCAGGCTGCTGCATTGCTTTATAGAGTCTTCAGGAGAAGGATTTAATTTTATTCCTGTCTTGCATGTAATTCATGTAATACAAAGTGCCTTATAGTCAGTCAAACTGAGACAATATAAATTGAACAACTCACAAAGGAAGGTGTTTGTTTTGGTTTTTGTTTTTTTCCTTCCCAAATCAAACCTTTCTCTTTGTCCATGCATTCCCTTGGCAGAGCAATTTTCTCTTGAAATACAAAGTGACATTCAAATAAAATTGAGTCAATTTTGTTAATTTTTTTTCTAGAAAAATAGTTTTAGAAGCATCAAAATGAAGTTTCTGTTTATTTTTCTTTTTCCCTGTTTTAAATTTAATAATACTTATATGACTTCAGGATATTTTGCATTAAAAGCCACTGAAGTTCCTAATTCCCTTGAGTGCTTAAAAAAAAAAAAAGGTAAATCTTTCTAGTGTTGTCTTTAACTTTTGATGACAGAGAATTACTGTGCATGGTGAATACATACTACAGCCAAGAAGAAAGCATTTTGAAATATCAGACTTGCACCTTAATTATCGTGCACTGTGATGTGCCACAGTATTTCACCTTTAAACAGTTTCTGTATTTAAAAATCCAGTCTTAGAGCAGAATTTACTGATAATTTTCCTGTATTGGTATTTAATTGCTAATGGTATACTCCTGAATACTGTTTCTGTTCCACTTTCAGTAGGCTGACATTGTGATATCTACCTCAAATCTTAACTGTAGTTTTCTACCCTCATTCAAGGAAATTGGCTGTGCTTGAGTGATAACCTCTGCTAGAGTTTATTTCCTCCCTCCATACCTTGGGGTATGACTTGGGGTTATATAACCATGTTCATGTTAGTGAAAAAACTCAGCCTTTCTTAAAGCTGCACAGAAAAATGTCTAATAAAGGAATTTTTTTTCTTCCTATAACTGCATTGTTGTAATTACCTAGCAGGTGGAAAAGACACAGAGTGGATCTGCTGAGCTGCTTATATCAAGTGAGTGAAAATGCAGTTCAGTGGCACAACTGTAGTTTTTAAATGTGTACCTCTGTGTTGAAAAATGACTGTGTTACTGTGTTCCACAGACACAGAATACACAGGGTGCTGTTTTCTTCCACTACTTCTTTCTTTAACTGCTTTTTCTCCCCTACTCAGAAACTGTCATACATTTTCAACAGCTTCTGCTCTGTAATTTCATGAGCAATTTTTACTTAACTTCTAAGGTTTAAACAAAATAAAATTATTTATCTATGCTAATTATAGGAAAATAAGTAGAAACTTTTCCTCTGCATATTTATTGCCTCGAATTGTATAGTTTGGACCTCTGGTGTGGAATGAAAAACACGGGTTTCGACAGTAGAGATTTAGCATTTAGTGTACAACATTGAGGTGACATAATCACTCTTCAGTATATAAGAGATAAAACAACTTTCAGCACCTTTCAATCTTTCTTGGATTAAGCTTCTTTTTGCATTGTCTTTGACAAACTCCACATTCCAGATTACTTAGATTTTTTTCCCTCTGTTTTTGTATTAAGATTTTGTTTACAGCAGTGACTGTCTGCTCTTCTTTGCCGACCCAAGAGCAAACTGATCCTCATCCAGACACTCCCCTCTCTGGCTCTCTGTATGCCAGATACCATGTCTTTGTTGTTCAGGACATCTTTAAAGAATCAAAATTTACCAGCATCCTGGAAGTATTTTCTCTCCTGCTTCTCATGCTATGCCTTTTTTCCCCCTTTTCACTTTCAGAGAAGCCCTCATCTTTTTTCCCTTCTTAAAATCCTTTTTATGGATTCCCTTAGAGATGTGGCATGTTCAGAAATGTTCTTAATAATATATCCTGTTCCCATACCACTATATTAATTCTAAATCATATGCATTTTGGGGGGCATTCTTTCAAATTCTCTGACAAAATAGTTTTGACAGGAGCTAAAATGGTATAGTCAGAGCTATTTCTGGTCCAATTAATCTTTACATTAGAAGGTGTTTCACAGAGTGCTGCAGAAGTGAAAATTCATCTTTCTGAAAATTGCCAATTTCCATCAACATTGTAGCTGGCTAAGAAACTGTTTCTAGGACATATAAAATTAAACTGAAAGAATCTTTTTTCCTGACCTTCAAACAGGCTAGCTTCCAGTAAAAATGTAGTTGATGTATTTTGTAGAAATAAATTAAAAAATGATAAATTTAGGTAGACTCAAGAACAATCTTAGCAATGGTGAGAGTTATTAGGTTACAGGACACTGAAATTTCTCATAACTTTCATATTTGTCCTAACACTGCACTGGTCAATAGACAAGAAAATATATTCTTAGAGACAACATTGACCAAAAATAAAATAGAAGCACAGAGGTTGAATTAATCTGTTGACCTTGTGTATCTATGTCCTAATCTTCTGTAATGAATTGCCTGTTGCTGCATTTCTCATGCCAGCAGTGTAAGCCATCTTATATGTGGGGTCTCTGAATACTGGAAAAGTTCAGTCAATTTGCTGGAGTAATAACCTCCCCACTGTGCCATCCAGCTGCGCTGCAGCATGTAAATCATCCCTCCCAAAATTAAACATCTCCATTTCCTGCTCCTGTGCCCAGTTGTGTTGACTAAAGAGATTGTGGAATATTTTTGCTTGTAGGTGTTTTTGTTTTGATTTTGCTTAAGGAGTTTATTATGATTATTTAAATTGAAATCCTGGTAAATGAGGTATTTTGATATAAAATTCCAGTTGTTTTTCATATTTATCTAGAAAATCACAGAAACTTTTTATTTTGACTAATGCATATTTATGATGCCCCAAATTGATTCTTCAGAATATTGCCTGGTCATTTATTTGGTACAGAATCCATCAGAAGTTTGAAAGTGGTCAGGTAAAGGTTCTCAAAACTAACATTCAAGAAAGGCTGTTAATGATGTGCTCTTTCCCAGAGATCTTAGCTGTCTCCCTTGCCATTAGAAATTAAATATTAGATCAGTCTTGAAACATGAAGTTTTTGGTCTTTTATTACATTCTTTGATACTTGCCACAAGCTTCTATTATAACTTTACAAAGACCTATTTTTAGAAATGTCTGGTCTCTCTTTATATCGTGATTCTTAGTGCAAGAAAATAAACACATTTCTACTGAAAGTGTGGGCACATTATTTGGCTCTTATTTGCTTCCAAAGCATCTAGTGGCCATCTTCCACTGGCTGTTGTGGAGAGTTTTCTTCTCAATGTTTTATGCTTTCAATTGCTGAAATAAGTCATGTGCCAGGCAGGAGGAGAAAAGGAAGTTATGCTCCTCTGATCACTGCTATATTTAAATGCCTGCTCAATGTAGTCTTTGGTAGTTTGACTAAGCATTCATCAGTTTTCTGTGTGCTTGCCTGAAGCTGCAAATTCTATGTTTTTAGGAAGGAGCTTTTTACATACTTTGCTGTTTTCAGGTGTGAGTACGCAGGTATAAAAGTTATATTTTCTGTATTTGCAGGAATAAATGAGATCCTGAACTTTTTCATTTTCCTTCAAAAGAAATACATTCTGTTACAAAGTATTCTTAGCAAAAGCCTGACTATGAAGGCACCCTGTGATGTACTCAGACCAGATGACTCCAATATGGTCTTCTGCCCTAAAATTTAGAGTAACTTGAGAATTTAGAAATTAAAAACACTGGAAAGTTGAGGTAGTTGTTATGCAATGTATTTTCTCTGTGTGACTTGTATATTCTGTCTATAATCTAAAAAAAAAAAAAAAAGTAAACATATAAACGTGGATTTAGGAAACCAACAGAATGAGACGGCAGTAAAACATATGCAAAGCTGGAATCAAACATAAATAGGGAGAATTTAGCAAAAGACTAGCCTTCCCAAACCAGAGACTCAGGATCTTGGCTGGGTTTGCATCTATACTCCAGCAAATCTGTAAGAACAGCACTGATGACAGCCTGATGGGGCAAGTGTGCAGCGGTCATGTTTGGGACCACACAGCACCTATGAGCCATGCACATCTTGCTGTCTCTTCTCAGTACCCAAAACTCTCAGACTTCATACTGGAAGAGAGAGTGCTTTTGTAGTGATCAGGGAGAGACGATGGTAGAGCATTGATCTTCCGGGTAAGCTTTTAAAAGACTAGCTCCAAGGATGAGGTAGGAAAGGAAAGTGTTGGGATTGACCATGTTGTACATACCAACTGCTTACGGCACATTTGGAGCTCTAGTGTGCATGGCAATTTAGTCACAAATGTGTTTAAAGCCTTTGTGCTGTGCCATGGTACCTGACCTTTGAATTAGGATGCTCCTGATCAAGGTCTTCTTGCTGACTACTGCTACTCAAGGAGTTTGACTGAGCATGGCTTAGGAAATCACAGTTTTCTTTTGTGGGTTGCTACTGTTAGGAATACAGGTTAGTCACTGTAAAAACGTTCCTAAGAATAGACAATTCCTACCCTTGCAGTGCTGGCACTGAGAATTACCAACATACTGTAACCTTAAAGCTGTGCAGAATTTAAAACATTTGTCTGAGTCCTCATGGTACAATTATTGCATTGTTAGTAGATTCATGGCCTGACATTTGCTACTGTCATCATAACAACCATGGTTGTAAGAAAGTAATATTCAAACCTGAATTGGTTCAATGTCTGACTCCTGAGAAAACGCAACTGACACTAATTTACAGTCTCCAAATATGCTGGAAATTCCCATTATTTTCACTCGTTTTGCTCCAGTCTTTCCCCTTGAGGAAGTAAGAAGAAAAAGAAATAGGGTAGAGAAATTGATATATGTTGGGGAGATACAATTATTTCCTAAAAGTATTCTTAATGCTTCTCTCATCTTTCAGGTGTTCAGTATAGAGTGCTATGGGTATGGGGAGATCGGAGCTCTGTTTCACGGCTTTATTTTTTCCTTTAATTTTCAGCATGTCAAACTTACTTAATTTTCGGGGTTCCCCTCATCACCCACCATAAGAAACTAATCATCAACACTAATAACCATAAAAGCTTCTGATTTAAGCGTTTCTTTAATTTTAAACCAATTATTAAAAAAAATACTTGTTCATTTCTATTTTCCTGCCTTAAGTGATCAGCATTATTTGAGTCCTTCATTTGAGTTGTTATTTCATTTCATGATCATCATCATTATAATTCTGGAATCTATATTGCACTTTCCCCTTTCAAAATATGCCTATTAGATGTATTTTAAAAGTATCTTATTTGTCTGAAAGCTTGTCTCAGCTCCTTCAAAGGACAGAGGAAAATAAAATATAAGTGAGTCTTAGGTATTGATGTGAAATAGTTTTCTGGGTCTGTGTTTCTGTCACTTCAAGGTCTCATCTTGAGATGGATGTTGCCTGGGAACTGAGAACCAGGAGAAAGGTGCTCCCTTACTCATGACACAGTCTTTTTATCTCTCACCCTTACCTTCAGGTGTTCTCTTTGTCTAAGGAAGCTGGCTTGAAAAGTCATAATCCCAGTTGTGAGACCAGAGTTAATAAATATTTTCATAAGAATGTTTAAGCAGAAAAGAGAAAGGTGGCCAGTATTTGTCGATATTAGCAAAGGAGAACAAATATATGAAGTAATGGTCATTAAATTACTTTGACACAATAAGTTGCTTCTTAGAAAGTGTAAATGCAGAAAAGAATGGAATATTTCTCTAAGTAAATCTTGCTCTAAGGGCCTACACTTCTCTGCAACAAGAGCAACCTGCTTCAAATAGAATGAGATTTCAAACCTGAGAGAATGCTATTTTATATAGAATTCTCTATAATTTTACATAGATATATTCCTAAAACTACTTTAATGTCATCTTAAGTGGAAGGGGGAATGGACTATGTTATTCAGCATGGGATCATGACTCAGAAAAGATAATACAAAAAGAGAATGGCCATGATGCCTTAGTAGCAGAGCAAGAGAGAAGGGTGGGAGCACTTCTAAGTGAATCTGAGATTTGCAAAAAGACTGTTTGATGTGCAAGGATTATGGACAGAAATCAGAACAAAAAGCAAGGTGTCTTCTTGACATATTAGCTGCATTCTATAAAAATGATGATTTTAATTGATGTTCTCCTAGTGTATTGCTAGCCAATTCCCTTCATAACTAGTAGATCTCTCCAGGGTATATACTGGAATCACTTCCCTTATTGTTTTACTAAATTCACCTCACACATCTGTCTCCATTCCCCTCTGATCGCTAGCCTTATACAACCTGAAGTTCACCTTCAGAGTCCTTTGCAATTCTTAACTTCCTTTTTGTTTCCGTGCTGAGGTCTTTTAGGTCTTACCCTCTGAAGCTTTTGTACCCATTTTGGATGGAATAGCATTAATTTTCTTCAGAGTAGCTTGTGTGGATTTGTGCAGAAAACAGTGTTGGTAACACCACGACGGATGTTTTTGTTATTGCTGAGCAGTGCTTACACAAAATCAAAACTTGCTCTTCATCCCCTGCTGCCCCACCAGTGAATAGGCTGGGGCTGCACAAGGAGTTGGGAGGGGACACAGCCAGGACAGCTGAGGCCAACCATCCAAAGGGATATTACAGATCATAATGTGTCATGCTCAGCAATGAAAACTGTGAAGGGGAGAAAATCTGCAGGGACTGCCCTTGCTTGGGGACTGGCTGAACACTGGTCAGTTGGTGGTGAGCAATGAGTTTTGTTGGATTTTTTAATTACTTGTTCTTGAGTTTGTTTTATTTATTTTTTGTAGGGGGTAGAAAAAGCATCTACCTTTTTATTTTTTGTCTTATTAAACTATTTCAATACGTGAGTTTTCACAGTTTTAGCATTGAAATTCTTTCTCACGCAGCAGGGAGAAAAGTAAGCAGGCAGTTGTGTGTGTTTAGCTGCTTACTGAGTTTAAAAAGTGATATTCATTCAATTCTACACCTAATTTCCTTCCTTCATTTTTTCACTTTCAGCTCCATACTTCTCTCCTGCTTCTTTCAGCACTTGGAATGACCTCTATCTTGCATTAAGTTTCCTTTCTTCTGGTTATCTTCCAAGCTTTCCTTGCAGACTCTTTTTCAGAGACTTACAGTGTGGGTTGCTCTCCAGCTGTTGCAACTTCAGTTAGCAATAAACTGATTCTTGTTTAAACTCTAAATTAAAAGATGATGACAAAAGTATGGTAATAAGTGTTATTTTATTTGTTTTGTTTGTTTGGCTGTTGGACTGGATTAGTCAGGATTCTGCTACAAGGTTTTATGCAGTGTTTTGTAATGAACAGTGTAGTTTTCTGAAACTACAGATTAATAATTAGCTCTTTAAATATGTAAGCCAAAAAATGTGAACTCATTTTTGATTGCTAAGTTGATAATCTCCTAATGATAGTATTATTAATACGAATTTATTTCATATTCTTAACAGTTCATCTATAGACAATTCACAACTACTTTCAAGCTTATAGCTAACACTTGTTAAATTTTGGTTAGTTTCAATTATCTCTGTAGTTTTATTTTTCTATTGAAAGGTTATACAACTAGTCAATGCCACTGAAGATTTTGAACTTTGTATTATTGGAGGTGTGTTGATGTCACTTAACTTCTTTATATTTTCCATGTGATTTTCAATTTACGTCACTACATATTCTAATATTTGCTTTTGGATTTATTCATAGTGACTAGTTTCTTTCCTGATAATATTGATTTAAAACCCCCTCAAAAATAAGGTATAATTTGGCCAATACCAATTTAAATAAAAGGACTAAGGGAATATTTAAATGAAGGCAAATCAACATCTGAAAATAAATATGACAATCTTCAGAAAGCATTTATTCTCATATGTAACCCTTCTCTGCTTTGGGAAGCCACCTAGGATTCCTGTTTCAGTACAACAGTGTGCTTTTCCTCTGGTTCTTTTTATATAACTGATACAGAAATCTCTTATGCCTATTCATAAGACCATTTATATTCTGAACAGAACATGAAGATTTTAATTCTGTTTAAAAGCAGTGACTATAAGCAACATTTCAATTATATCTTAGGATAAATTTTGACTTTAGCAAACGTTTATGTTCCATTATGAAAAAAATTGTCATATGTACAGGCAGGGACATGAGTATAAATAAGTCAAATGGTTGTAAATATTGTATAATAGAACATAATCACTGTTTGCTAATTGTTTTCATGAATGTTATAGCCTTTTAGATATTATATTGAGAAGCATCTGTGTTAGCAACTGGAAGGAACTTTTGAAAATATTCTGTATTTTTCTTAACCATGTGTTTAACAATAGTCACATGGGAACCACCACCCCATGAGGTCTGGTAAGAAATCAGTGTTATGACCTGCTGTCTCTCTTATGATTTCTGTTTTTATTATGACTGATAGTTTGTTATTACTTTATTGCAGTTCCTGCATTATGTTTCTGTTTTTCTAAATACTCCATCAAATCTACATGAATGGCATTGGGTTCCCATGGCATTGTCTGGACTGCTTTTAGGTTGCCCACTGTTTTGATGATGTTTGTGGCTTCATGGAAGCATTTTGATTTTAAGCAGACAATCCATGTTTGAACACCTGTTGGAAAAGAGGCACTTTGCCACATTCACAAAATGCTAAGAAATTGCCAATAAGTGGATTACATGTTTATAAACACAATAAAGAAGGTTAAGTAACATCTTACATTTTAATTATGAGACAGTCTCAGAATTCAAATGTAACATGAATTGTTTTCTCAGTTCTGTTTTAACTGATATGGTCCCTTCTCTACTTGCTTTTGAGCATGTAAAAATACAGCAACCAGACTGACTTTATCTTCTTTACGTGCAGAGCTTCAAGTTCAGGCCTGAAAGCATGTAAATCCTGTTTAAACTTATGTATGCTCTGACCTTATCCTTTCTGAGTTGTCTACCTCTTTTCCATCAGTAATCTCAAGAAACTTTTACTTCCCCCTCACTACATTTGAAGATGAAGTAACATGGCAAAGTTCACAAGGAAGATACAGAAAATGAAGTGAGTCTTGCATGTAGTAACCTGTAAATTTTGAGTGCTCCTTATCAGGACACCTTAAAATCCATTGATTTCAAACAGCTCAGTTCTGTGAGCGACCAGGATTCACAAATACCATGCCTGATTCTTTGTGGATGTTTTCCCCCCAGTAACACACGGACTACCAGAAATGAAGTAGAATTTGCTTTCTGTGAATTCTTTCTTCCTCCAGAGATTTGATCCTGCACTGTATGGGAAATACAGGAATAATTTTCAAAATAGAATTGTAAAGCATTTGGCTAAAACAGAGAAAACACTAGCTAATCTAATGCCTACAGCATATTTCTTCTTTCTTTCTGGGAGGCAATAGACTTGTTCTGGGTTCTGAAAAATTCTGCATTTTTTCATAATGTTAATAAATTGGGAAAACAGGTTGATTACAATAATGTCTTGTCTGGGCAGTACTTGGCATTGTTCAATGCATTTATTTTAGGAAGGAAAGAGGGCAGGATGTTATACTAGGAAAGAGTAAGTCTCTGTAGTGGTGTTGCAAAAGAAAAATTTCAAAGTCTTTGTAATTTAGTTGTGAGATGTAGGGCAACTGTTAAACCCCAAAGCAACATCACCTGATGTTGTGAAGGTTCCTGCAGCTGCAGAACTTCTTGCAACAAATTGAGTAATTTCTGACAAGCTCTGTATCACTCCTGGAAGCTCAAAGTAATTCACTTCCTATGAGCAGCCTTCACTGACTGTTCCTTGTGCCGCAGCTGTAAAACAAACAAACAAAGCTGTAAGGACAGAAACTTGTTGAATTGTAGGCACTACTGTACCTTAATGGCTCTGTATTGAACCAGTGCCTTAGAAAGATAGCTTGAAGCTATCACCTTTCCTTATGGATAAAGTATAAAACTAAACCCAAGCTTTCCTGTAGTAGTTACATTATCTGCTGCTTAGCTTTTGAGCAGTAGAAATGTTGACCAAAACCTGAGCTCTTACAGTTAATTCTGTGTAGCTGTATAACTTCTGAAATTTCTGTTTTATTAACACCAGCGCTGACTTGAATTGTTTTGTACTGCACTCGTGTTGGCTCTTAGACAGTTGTGTTCTGAAGTCTCGGAGGGATTTTGATTGAGTAGTTGCTTGTGACACCACTGTATTTGCATTCTAATGTTTTTAAGGGAAAGAAATAATTTGAAATGTAAGAGCAATGTTATATAAGCTTTAGGTATGCTAACCCATTTTCAAGATGAAAATTGAACCTGAAGCAAAGTCCTTAATTGGCCCTTCTGTTTACCCAACACTACTGAAATTAGACATAATTCAGTCTTTTTTTTTTTTCTTTTCAAAAAAAAAAAGTTCTGTTGTTACATTTTCTCCCCATTTTGCTCATTATAAGCACTGTTTTAGTCCTCTCTACACTATTACCTTATGCTCCTCTAAGTTAATTTAAAGAGACTGACTAGCACTGAACACATTTTGTTGTGGGCTAATTGGTTGGCCTTGCGTCAACTCTGCTGTTCTTTCCATCTTCCAGAAAACTTCATTTACTTTGCATGGTAGTGCTATGGGTTGCCTTTGTGGAAAAACCCCCCAAAAACCAAAATCAAACCAAATTAAAATGCATGGTAGGAAAGTAACACAGAGATGTAATTACATGGAGAAGAAATGTCTGTATAAGGATAAATTTGGAAAGGTTGGGTCAAAATGTGACTTATAACTACAGAAAGGGTTATAAGACTTTATAAGGGGAGGGTTTTATAAAAAACATTAGATTTAAGAAAATATTAACGGTGTTGTATGATATTATTGGGGTAGGTGAGCATATAACAAATGCCTGAAAAGAAGATGAGTTATTCCGTGAATCTTCACAAGAAAGTAATTACAAGCCTATTTTTAATAATAAATTAAAATACATATAAATTAAAATACAAATAAATTAAAATTGAAACCACATTAACACAGATGAATATAAGTTGTTTATTTATTGTATCCTGATATCCTGGAAGTAGTTAAGTAACTGGAAACTGTTAGTGTGGGAGAACTTGCAGGACAGACAGCTTGAAAAGGGTCAGCATTGCACCTAGCTGAGGCTTATAGAGGACTATATAGTAAGTACATTTAATACATTATCCTGCTGCTGAAGTGGCAAGTTAAAATAAACAAAAGTACAAATGCAATCGAAATGTTTGTATGACATAGTAATATTTCCACTTCACTTAACTGTGGATGGGGTATTTTGTTTGCATCTGGAGAAGATTTGATAAATTCAAAAATTCTGATAGTAGGAAAAAAAAGCTGATGAAATTCCCAAAGGTTTGTAGCGTGGGTTTTTACACTGAAGACTGAGATCAGTTGTTTTCATTCTCACTGCAGGTGAGACAAGGAGTTGTGTTTTTTATTTCCTAGTTTTAAACACAGGGAATATGATATTAAGAATAACAGAACAATGGAAAAATACTGTCACAAATGTTTTTTGCTAATAGTTTCTCTAAATAACTAAAGGGCAAGTAGGCAGAAGTCTGTCTGAAGATCCTTGATTCTATTTCTGTAAAATAGTGTGTGTGCTAGCCGATTAGTTGAATTCTTCTGAAGTGCTGCATTTGGAAGATATTAATAAATAAAAGTAAGTGACACTACTCTGGGGATGTGGATGTTGAAAACATCTTACACATTTTGCTGTCTTTAAACTTGCCATGTGTAATCATTATCGTTCTCTTAGCTACAGCTTTTCAAGCTCGAGACCCTCTGCGGTCTAGACAACACTAATTATAACAGCCTTGACTAAAGTTTGTGTAAAATTTTGTAATTACATCAAAATTACATCATGCTGATTAAATGCGTTTTCATATTTAGATTATCTCACCTTAATTTACTTTCTTCTCTTATTACTTTTCCTCCCTTAATCTCATAATGCTAAACTTTCAGTAGTACTTATTAAAATATAAAATGTTTGTACATGAGAAGATAATTGGTTTCAGCTCTTTATGTTTAGTAGTGACACTTTTGGTCACTATGTGATAATGGGCTGTGAGACAAAATATTTTGAAGGACTTCATAGTCCTAATTTTACATAAAACCATTATACTCTTCTTCCCTGAACTCGTTTCTGTGATGTGCCATATGGATATCTTCTTAAACGTCAGTAAATGGACTTTTCCCCCCAGATTTTATATTTCTCTGGTTTCATTTTATTTTTTCTTACTCAAATTTGCAATATTTTTACTCTAATGATCTTTGCTTCCATACCCTGTGTATTCACAATAAGCGGATGATACCAGGGACTAGATATTTCCATGTAGTCACTGCAAGCCCTAAACCCACCTATACGCTTAGGTGGCAGTCTTAATATTATGTGGCCATGTATGTGAGTGGGAAACAAACTTCACTGTTATCCAAGGCACAGAGGCTGCATTGAACTGCTGCATTCTTAGGCAGGAATCAGTTGTCTTTTAACTGCTCCTGTGGAGACACTTCTATGAGAGTCAGAGCAGGTGAGCTGCATACGAATGAATCCTTGGAAATTTTTTCTTGTAAGAGACATAGTTTGGTGAGGGAAAGGCTGCAGATACTTAACTTAGAAATGTAAAGATCATTTTACCATGTTTTATGCATTTTTCTACTCTCTGTGAACACATATAACTTTTGAACAACTGGAAGGCATCGAACCAGGCAAGAGGTTATTGGGAATTAAAGAACCATAGAATAGGTTGAGTTGGAAGGACCCTTTTAAAGGTCATCTGGTTCAACCACTCTGCTTTGGGCAGGGACACCTTCCACTTAATCAAGTTGCTTGTATCCAGTCTGTATTTCTTTATGGCTAGATAAATGCAGGATGTCAGAATCACAGTTCCACGAAAGGCTGACAAAACTGGAAAGGTGTATCATGCTACCAGCACTCATTCCATGAGCACCTGCATGCCATCACTTGTTTCTTTGTAAGAATTCGATGAAGCTTTAGATGATGAGTGGACTTATTAGGCATAACCTAACATATTGTCTCACTGCAGCTCACCCTCAGTTATATTTTCTCTCAGTCTTGAAAGGTTAAACATTACTAAAAGCTTCTAAGTAATTTTTTTCTCAGTGCTTAGCTTCCTCGTCTGTAGGATGGCTGAAAACTGGTTCACAGGGGTCACAAACAGTAAGGAAAAAAAGGTTTAAATAATTTAGCTAACAATTTAAAAAAAATATTTAGGCATCTGCAGAAATACATTCACTAATCAAAACTGCTTGAAATTCTCTGTTGACAGCAAGGAACATTCCACAATACTGATGGAAATCTTACCATGTTTTTTTTTTTTTTTTTAGGATAAGAGACAAGACTTGCTAACTAGGATTTGTTTACAGCTGCATGAGGCAAAATTTTTAAAATCAGTTTAATTTCCTACTAGAGGGAATGTTATGCTCTATTAAACTTCTGTCAGAGCAGTAGAAATAAACTGTATATAGACCATATATATACACGTGTGTATGCATAGAGTAGTCTTCATTTTCTTGCCAGCCTATTCCCCTCTTAAACTGATTTCACTACAAGAGTTTATTATTCAGCCTACCTGATCTTTTCTTCATGGATTCTCATTAATACATATTGAAAAGGGATAAAGGGAGGTACTCTGGGATGTAATGGGCAAGATTTTCTTCAAATCTTTTTGCCATTAATTTTCAAGGAAAATCTGTTTTTTTTTTTTTTTTTTTTTTAATAGGAGCAATGTTAGGGGTTTTTTGGACAAGATTCTGTTTTCTGTTAGACTCTTTGTGAAAGGCATTTTTGGTTGAAATTGAGAATGCTTGCTTCCTGAAAATAAAACCTTTTTTTCTGGTGGTACAAAATAAACCAGAAATATTAAACTCCTTGTAGCTCAAGTAACGTTAACCTATACATGAAACATATTTTGAGTATTACAATATCTTAATAGTATGCTTACACTTACAAGTAAAGATTTAATTATGCAGGTTTTTTAACGAAATTGTAGCATGTTCCTGTAAATTTCCCAGCTATGGTTATGTATTTTCACGTATTATCACAATGCGGCTACTAAAAAAACCTGTGTGTAATTTAACCTCGTGGGGTTTTTTTGTTTGGTTTTTCTTTTGTCTTTCAGAAATGAATTCCTTTATTGTAAGAAATCATGGTTATTTATTGATTCAGAAAGAAAATGGACTGATATTCTCTTGGGTGTTCTGAACAACATGTAAGTTGTCATGTCTTCAGTTTAGGTAGTGATTATGATTTGATTTTAACAAAGAAACCTTTGGCTAGAGATGTTTCTTAATTTATTTTTTTTCCACAGCAGCAGATAAGGTACAGTGGTAGATTGTCTGAGGTAACACTTTTTGGAAGATATTTTTATCCCCTTGTTTTACTTTGCACATTAATATTCATCCGGTGCTATTAATCATTCGTACGCTTCAGATAGGAAGGTTCATAGCAGCACAACTTAAAATTAATCCTAACTGATAAGTGAAGCTCTAAAAAAAAAAAAAAATTTATACAGGGCCTACTTGGTCAGGAAAATGACCTGGCACTTGATAAATGCCTTTATTAGTTAACTTCCCCCAAAAATAGCAGTATTTTTTTATGGTAGAAACTGCAAAAACACAACTACGCAGTGCCCGACAGAAGTGTAAACTCTGATTAAAATTTTCAGTTTGGAGGAGACATTAAATAATATTAATTACCTTCTCTGACTTAATGTGCTAGTACAGAAAGGGAGGCTAAAAAGGGCATTTGTTATTTCCCATGGCAATGTGTGCAGAGCATTGTCACTACTCAGTAGCAGCATTGTTTCTGGTATTGCTAGTGGAACAACACTCTTAACTTTTCTTCTGTTGATGTTTGATTTCATTGCCATGAGCATTTCCTGCTTGAAAAATACACAGTTCTTGAGGTTGGATCTCTGTTATTCGTTTGACTTTTGAAAGGCTAATTGATTCATCTTTGTTCATGGTGCTGTTTCGGTCTTGTCTGTGCACAGACATTTGCAGGGACAATTCATGGGCTCCAGTGTTCCGAGACCGAATATCTGTCATCCAAGCAGTCATGCACTCGCACAGAAAGAGGATTTTGAGCATCCTGGTTTTCAGTGTTTTCAGCACTATTTCTGTCACTGTTTTTAGAAGAGCTCTAGTCCACGGGTAGAAGTGATGTCACTGGCTGAGGAGATGTGCCGTATATAGTGACTAGCCAGAACTTAAACGTGAGGTTTGACACACAGCCAGTCAACTTGTCTTTGGTCAGGTGAATTTTCCAACAACTCTAAAAAATAAATTACTTAATAAAAAATGGTGTTTTTTCAAATAAATTATCAGTTGAAGGAAAGAATAGTTTGAATCTGTTCAACTGTAGGTGGGGATTCTCGAACTGGGATATAAAAGCTATGAAGTGGAAACTGCAGCGTGTCTGTGTTCTCTGCTGAAAGACTGAAAACAAGAAACTGCAAAATGGGTCCTATGGACAAAAAGGCTGGAGGTGTGGTGTCAAAATTATTGTTTTAGCTGGACAGTTGACAAAGATGTTTGTAGCTTCCTGCAGAATTAGACTGATAGAAAAATAAAATCACTGGGCATCCCTTTATCAACATCTAGATAGTTATTTTTTTCTGGTTCGTAAATATTTTCAGTGTCATGATCAGAGGATTTAAGATCAAGTTTTTCATTGTTAGGGAAAGAAAATTGTTTTTCCATTATCGCATTGTGAAGATGAATTCTTTTCTTTGATATGCTCATTAGATTTTCTGATAGAAGCCATCCATTTGAAACAAAAAGTGAAATGTCTTAGTACCATTTTATTATCTAAACTAAAAGTTAGGTTGCAGTTGGCCTAAAATGACTGTAGCTATTGGCTGTAGCTGATCCGGAAGCCTCAGCTTTCCATATATGACATCCCATAATTTACATTTTCTGCTATTACAGCACTTACAGTTTTACGATGCCCAGTTGTTCTCCCTGCTTTTTGGAAGAGACTCCTAGTCCTTGTTGTTGTAAAAGGTTAGCAAAAGATGTGCTGCACACAATACTGATTTATTTACACATCCCTTAGTCTAGCAGCTAACAAGATAACTAAACACACGTGCTGCAGGTGTTTGATTTTCAGCACATTCAGCAATCAAAGGTATTCTAGCAGCCACAGGGTGGTGTCAGTACTGGTGAGAACTGATCTACATTTTGCAAGAACTTTTTTTCAGATCAGAAAATGCAGATTAGTGGAAACTAAAATGTGTGTCCTCAGTCAGTCTTTCATCCCAACTGATAATGTTCAGGAATAACAGTGCTGTTCCAGTAGAAGCTAATTAAACATGGTTCTCTTACAGAAGTAGTCTGCCACAAAGCCTGGAAAGTAGAAGTCAGGCTGTGCTCCTAGCTGGGGTGTTTTGGTGCTAGAAGTAGCTCTTAGGAATCCTGGAGGATGGGGTTGGGATTAGAGCTGGAGCTCTCTGTGCTTTGAAAAATCTTGTCTGGCTCAGGGGGCTTCACTTCTGGGGTTAAATTAACTCCCACCCTCTGGATCGGTATATGGAATTTTTGAGTACTTGACAGTACATTGAGGATCTGTGAATCTGGGGCATCTCGTGATATGTTTCTTTTGTTTCTGTGCTGTCTTTAATATCTTTCATTTGCTAGAGTTCTTCATGATTTAGTTTGTTCTGTGTTTTTACAAAGTATCATTATTTCATGGAATAGAAATTCTGTTAGGAATTTTATTGTTGTGTGATTTGGGGGTGAAAAATTAATCATCTGAGTACTGTTGATAATAATCCAGGTACACATTATTTTAAAAGGGTTTTATGTGGATATTATTCTTCAGCTGAAAACACTGTTTGGGAATGATTGATTTAATTCTTTTCTCTGGTTAGAGACTTGGCTTTTAACTGGAAGCATTTTATACTGTGTAGTTACATGAGGCACTGTTATTTTCAATTCAACAGAAAATGGCTCTAAGAGCAGAGAAATGAGTGACATTGTGTTAGGGGACTGTGTATCACAAAATACACAGCTTCAGCTTGCATGCAAAAACATCATTTAGCTGTGATAATAGAAATTAGATTTCAATCAGTATGCCCTTTGTTATTAATCCATTTTTCTCCTTTCATCTGAAGAGGTCCTAATAACACTTTAGACAAATCATACTCTTTAAAAACTGATTTGAAATAAAAATGCTTTTGAAGCCTTGTGATTTCAGGCATGCATTTTGTAATAATAATATGTTTCCTTGCTGCTAATGTATTGATGCATACTTGCAAATTTGCATAATGTTGTTCTTTTATTTTTGGTCTAAGTTTATTGTTAGGGATTAAGGAATTCTTCACATTTAAGCAAATTTGTGAGGGAACTGTAGGAGCTACAGTAAGAAGACTAAATTTGAAGACCTAATAAAGACCTTAAGTTCTAAGCACTGGTTATTAATTTGGAGGGTTGGAGGCCTGAGGTTAACTTTTTCCTTTGGGGCAAAAGTGGTGATGTTTCAAGGAGTTATAAATCTTTGATGTTTCATCTACTGTCTGAGGGTGAGGAATTTGGAGTGTGTGCACCCAAACAAACATTTCTGTGTGCATTTTTCATAGCAGAACTCTCATATAGGTTAGGCTGCTATTAGAGTCTCAACTGTACGTCTTTATGCAGCTACATTCCAGCAGACATTTTTTGTGATACAGAAAAAGACACTGGTATAGGAAGGCTTTTTATCAGCAACTGTGGTTATCTTTTTGGTTTCTAGGGCCAGCTTGAAGAACAAAAGACTTACTGTCAAAGATGTTGAGAAATTACTGCTAATTTAGTAACATTTCTTAGTTTCTTCTGCTGCTTTTAGTCTAGAAATTCTTAGTTCCTTAATATCCCCTTTTAAAAATACCCTTTTGAAGAGGGGAGAGTAAACAACTCCCCTCTGTGAATGTGGCTATAACGCTCTATCAGTGCATACCGCTTCCTGACACACTCCCTTTGTGCTACCCTGACAATGAGTGTTGCACCCAAAATTCTTGTCTTGAGGACCTTAAAGGGGTCTCTCAGTTATTGTGTGCTGTCTTAAAATCTTGCTGCTTCTTGTAGGGCTGATTTCACCGCAAACAAACCCTTTTCCCATACAGTGTCTTGCTTTTCTACATCCTTAAAGCTGCGTGAGTAAAATTGGATTGTATGAGTGGGATCCTCTGGTCCATGCTGCCACAAGAATTGACAGCCCATGGACACAAAAACCCCACTCAGCCTGCAAAGGGTCCTCTGGATGAATGGGGCCAAGAGCTTGATATATTCCTCCCTCAAAACCCAGCAGCTTTAGGGCCTCCACATGGACCAGTGTCCAGCCCCAAGAAGCTCTTTTTCTGGTTAAATCACACAAAGGCCAGGTTATGATGGAAAAATCAGGAAAATTCTTCCTCCAACGCCCCAAGAATAAAGGACATGACAAGGTGTGTCTTTGTGCAGTGGTTTTCATCTGCTCTGGCCTCCTGTGGCCACCCCCTCCCCCCCCACCATGTGGGGCTTCTGCTCTGATAGCCACTCTGGGGCTGTACTGGATCTCCAGGGCAGGGGTGGGACATTGCTTCCAGTGAGCCAGTGACTGACAGCTGTACTAGAGGCTGCAAAGGGGATGGGCTGTGGGCCAGAGCACCATTCCACCTTTGCTGACCGTGGTCGGCCCGCTCCTGCACGCGCCTTAGTTGTTTTGAGAACAGTCATTGTTTTTCCAGTCTTTTTCAGACTGTGAATGTACTGGGCTTATAAAAAATGGATTTGAAACGTTTCAAGCATTAATGTCTGCAAGGAAGTATAGCTAATACTATTAGGTATCTGAGCCGCTTCCACACACCCAGGGCAGAAAGTGAAAGAATAAAAAGAAGGCTTTGATTAGCGTACATCAAGACCACATGCAGTTCAAGCTAGTTTTCATAAACTTTTATGTATATTAAACACAGTTGTTTATGTGTTTAAATTACATTTACTTCATTTCTATTAATTAAACATATTTGTATTTCTTAGTTACTGTCATCTTTAGCAACTTAGTACAGTGAGTGTTATTTATACCATATATTACATGTTAAATACAATCTTATTCCCCAAAATGAAAACTCTACTGACTCACTTGAAGGGTTTCAGTCATCATGCTACAGGCTGACAGTGAAATTACTACAAAATTTGTTTTGTCACCAATTTGAAAGTCCCTTTGGAATAGAAATAAGATTATGTCCTGTGCATCACCAGTTTATGGTCTTGGCATTTAAAATATTTCTGGTAAATGTGGCATGGTTGATACTGATCAGTTAGCTGAAGCTTCTTAAGTTATCCCTAAATGTCAACAAATGTTTGGTTTTTTCCCCCCTAGTGTCCTTAGAGCCTTGATATATTTACATATAAACAGCTTCCGAGATTAAAAAAATTAAACAAACATGTTATCTGCTGTTATTCTCTATGACTGTCCTTTTAAATGCCAGAACAACAATTCTAGATTTGAATTTGCCCAAACTGGAGTGTTCTTGGTTTTGCAGAAAGGCTTGAAGGACTATTTAGCTCTTAACCCTTTTTGTTACAGGGCCCTGTGATCTTTTTGGCCAAAGAATTGAAAGCTCTCATAGGTGACTGAAAAATAGGAAAATACTATGGTTTTGTACATACTCGTTATGGATTCTTTTTCTGCTAGACTGAGAGACATTTCCTTGGTGCAGACTCAGGGACGCTGCTTTGCTAGAGAGTTTTCCCTTGCTTCCAGAGTTGTTATTTGCTCTGGCTGCTGCAGGGGTGCAGGGCTGCTGTCACACAGCTGGCAGCTTGGCCCTAACACAGGGAGCAGCTGTCCGTGCACCATGTGCTAGCTGAAAGGTTGCAGTCGGGTTTGGAAGCGAGGTGCGTGCCAAGACCAGATATGTGATGAAATGATCTTGTTTTGAAGGAAAATTTTGATAGAAGTCTTACAGTACTTTGAACTTTGTACACCAAAGAGATGTAAGAGTCGAACTTCTCCCCAGTACTAAAAAGTGGTGTTTGAAATTCCCCAGTTTTGAGGTATTGAAATCAAAACCACTGTTGGGTGCTTCTTTGTTGCTGCTGTTTTACTGGCATCTTGACAGTCCTTGTCTTTGTTGAAGTACAAGTCTTCTGTTTGATAAATGTTCCAAACTGCTTTACTAAAAGAAAAGCCAGATACTCTAGTGATCCTTATGAAGTATATCCTGAATTTGTTGTTGAAAAAAGGAGTAGAATTGATATGGTAAAGCTGTATCCATGGTGTGAAAAATGGATATCAAAAATTTAAACTCTTTTTTTTTTTTTTTTTTTTTTTCTCCTCTGGGAACTGCATTATACCTGAGACTAAATTCCAGCTCTTTGTATGCATTTATGTTGTAGTTGTATGCATTTGTGTTATAGTATATATTTCTAATATTTACCTAATACCAAATTAAGGCTAATATATGGTAGTGTAGTTTTCCACTTGCTATGCACACTTGTTTTTCTAACAGGTCTGCTTTCCTCAAAGATAAGATGCCAGGCTGTGATTTATCTATATGTCTGTCTAAATAATCTAAATATCGATGTCATAGAGAAGATGTATCACTTCAGTTCTGGTATTCATTGCCAGTTTTGTTAGAGAATTGTCACTTCTGTAAGTGGAAATACTTCAAGCACTGGGAAAGAGTAATTAAGTTTGGATAATGCTGTTTTGCTAAAATAAAACTAAGCTAATTTCTTCACTAAATTAAATTCCAAATCTATTCAAAGTTCTGCAATATTAATTTACCAATATCCTGTCCACCATACACATAGTCACTCACTCCTGTTTGCTACTTAATTCTATTTTGTTCTTTTGGAGGCTAGGTACTGTTCACAATCAAAAATGTCTGTATTAATTCATTCTCGTTCGTGCTGGTGGTCTGTGTATGTCTATATTGTATTTTTTTTAAGGCAACACGCCTTTTGATTTGAGAAAACAATGCTGTTAATTATACTATGGATACGACCACATACTTCTACCTAAAGAAGCCACACACTTTCCTTTCATCGACTCCCACTGTAATGAGGATAGTAGGAGAAGAAAATAAGAGCTAGTGAAAATGCATGTTATGAGAAATATCAGCTACTTAATGTCACTTGAAACAGTAAAATAAGTTCTGGTGAAGAAATTTTCTTTACTAGGTAATAAGCTAAAAATACCTGGTAAATCAGCAACAGTTGGCAGATGAATACGAGTGCGAATAACGAGTATGATTGATAAATAAAGCACACATTTCTCTAGCTTATCTTCTTGCACTTATCTCCATAAATACATAGTGTAAATACACTGTGAGAGAAAGGCAAAGGTGCATTAAAATAGGAAGTACCTGAAATTTCACAAGGTGATCAGCACAAAAGAATTAAATGCTATGAATTTTTTTATTATGCAGAAATTTTATTAAACAGTCACCCCAGCTCTGTTGCTGGCACCTATATAAGCTTAGATCACATTAAACTCTGCATTGTTTTCTACTTGATATGTTGCAGGTCTTAAGTCAGGGGGGATCTGTGGCTAGAGTAATCTATGAATGCTATCAGGCAATGTGAAAAATACAGCTACTGTTACCCTAAACACACCTGAGATGAATCAGGGCAGCAGAGTAGCTTTAAATGTTCCTGCTGTTGCACATCATGAACCTGAAAATGGATCACTCCTGTTCTCCAGAACGCAGTCAAAATGTCTCACCAACAGAACAGGAGTGCTTCCACAAGCTGTCTCATGGCTCTGACTGTGTAATTCTTGGAAAGCTCCTTGGCTGAGCCCAGAGTAGTAAACCTTGGTAGCACTTGCTGTAAGGGTCTGCAGCAGCCCTTTTCAATCAGCCCGTGAGCTTTGAGTGAGTCAGTAATAATGCAAGGACAGACTACACATTTTCACTTAGGACATAGTTGGTAGGGACACCCTTTTGGGTGTGGAGAGCTGCATCAAGTGGAAGAGCTGATCAAAACTATTATTTTAACAGTTCTGGAGATACAGACTAGTCTGTTCTACTGTCCTGACCTGAATTATGGGACCTAGACATCTGAATGCAGGTATAATCCTAGATGATAGGTATTAGGTATTCTTATATCCCTCCCTTGGTTTTTTTGCAACTTGAGACAACCATGTTTCTGTGAGTTTTGGGTGGTTTTATTTCAGAAAAAAAAGTCAAAAATTTTAAGTAACTTCAGAAAAATTGGTGCCAAAGAAATCTATTTGAAGATGCTGTGATTTTTCCTAAAGGAATAGTTCTGTTTTAGAGTCCTGTGAGACAAAGCTACAACTTACCAAAAGATGGGATTTTACACAAGATTCATACTCCCAGCATCTTTATTAGAAAGTACTTAGATGATTTTCTATTTAAAATGCTGTTAACTTGGATAAATGCCCAAGTTTCATACTCCAATTACTGTACATGTCCTTTAGTGCTACTACCTTAGTAAAACAATTGGTAAAAATACTGGCATAAAAATGGTGAATACTTAATTTATATTTCCTATATGAAAAATAGAAAATATGAAAGTAAACACATTTTGTTTCCCTTTCACTGTATTAGTCCATTTTGAGCCACTTTTCAAGCTTCCATGGAAGCATTTATCTAGAGACATGGAAGCGAGATCAGAAATATGAGCAGCAAGCTCTGACTTCCTGCACTTTCTGTGCCCTTTCTGCCAAGCCAGAGCAAATGTATATTTGTTACTCCTCAGTGCATGTTATGAATCAGCAGCAAAAGGAGGACAGATATAGAAGGATGTCATTCAGGGTGAGACAGAGTCATAGTTTTTATAATTCTTCCATTATGCCTTCTATTTTCCTTATGGTATTGTCCTCCTAGGCCCTAAAGCTACTTTAAAGAACAGTACAAAGCAGCTTTGGTACCATACTGACTCAATTTCAATGTCATTAACTCCTTCTCCATCTCATAGAAATTCTCTTATGGTATTCTGAACATTCCTTTTTTCGATTCTCTTTCATTTTCATAAGCAGCTGTTTGAATGACCAACAAAGTGCAAAAGTCTTTCTTTCTGATACGTATAGCCAGAAGGCATGTCAGACACATAAAATAGACTGAAAAAGTCTATCCAGTGACACTAAGTGGTGGTAGACCACTCAGAAAGACAAAATTCTGTTATTACAGTGATGATGGAGATGTATTATACATATATATACAATATATATGGAGATAAACAATATATATGGAGATAAACACATATGCGTTGTGTTTTCACTTAACCTTTTTTTCTGTTTGAATGGAGTAATTGATGTTTAGATCTGTGCTATATTTACTCTCTTTAGAAAACAAAACCCAAAAACACATTCCTGAAAAATATTTAAGCTTTATAGAACAAATTGACACGCTTTATAGAGTGTTAGCTCCGTATCTTTACTGATAATTATTCCTGTTTTGTGTAATACTCCCCAGATGATAATTATTTGTTAAACATTATCAGATGCTTGATATTCTCCAAAGGAACCATTCTGCTTCTTGCCATGATGGCATTATAGGATTTATCTTTTGCTGTTTTGTTCTGTATATTCTATTGCTGCTAAAACACAGAAAGTGATTCCTTTACATAGAATAAAACCCCAAAAAACACCTTTAAAAGCATTCAGATGTTCTTTTTGAACATGAAATAGATTACATGTGTGCTTCTCTATAATCAGAATTAGTACCTGTTGAGTGTAAATGTGGCTTGTTGGTCTTGTTGCAGTTGGACTTTTCCAATCTAAATGATTCTATGATTGTTCAGCTCACAGTTGGCAATTCTGTTAGAGTTAGGTGGTGGTTTAAGGCAAAGAAGGACTGCAGATGGAACACCCTGATTCTGTATTGGGCAATGTGAAAAATACAGCTAGTGTCACCCTAAACACTTTTGAGATGAATCAGAGCAGCAGAGTAGCTTTAAATGTTCCTGCTGTTGCACATCATGAACCTGAAAAGGGATCGCTCCTGTTCTCCAGAACATAGTCAAAATTCCATTCCTCAAATGTTTTGACTTCTGCTGGCAGAAAATCGCCCCAAGCATTTGCTTGTATACAGCATAGGGCAAGAGATGCATCATCAATCATATGTATAATATTCCTTTACTAAAGGAAATCTTCATACCTGCTTAAATATACTGCATCGAGATAACACAGTGAACTGAGACATGGATGTTCTTTCAGAGATTAAAAAAAGAAAAAAGGAGAAAATATAGAAAGTCAAAGTTGAAGAAGGAGGCTGCAAACTCAGAGAGGTCTGCCACATGAACAGAAAGGTTTAAAGAAATCTGATGAACAGGATGATAGAAGCAATTAAATATATTTAAGGGCAACAATTGCTATCTGCAACATATTGACAAATTGGTAAATTCATGGATGAAATCCTACAGCAATAGAAAGATCATTATATGTACTAATAGATTAGACTATCCCATCTCTTGAATTTTTTGGATCTGGATGCATGCAGAGGACCTTCACCAAAAAATAAACTTACAGAAATAATACTTACAGAAGATTGCAGAAATAAAACTTCAAATGAAAGCTTGAAGAATACAATAAGAAAGGAAATAGTAACAAAGATTTTTTGTAGAACATGTTATCTGGCTCTGAAGAAATAGTGTATGACAAATGCTTTGCAGTTTTTCCTTGTGTTTTGTTTTTACCGAGAGGGATAATACTACTTTTGAAATGAAAAATTGAAGGAAGAGCTGACAGTAGAGTTTCTTCCCTGATAAGACTTGCTGAGCTCCAGAGTCCTACCCTTAGGAGAACTTTTGTTTCTCAGACAGAGGCAATTGAAGGGGAGCCTGATTTTTCACAGGACAGGTGTAAGGCTTGTTTGCTACTGCAGGGAAAAATCCATAAAGTTCATATTTTCCCTCTTGAGAACTTTTCTCCTGTGCTGCCTTGTGTGTAGCTTCGGATCAAATAAGAACAACTATTTTACTGAATACAGACATTCTAGTAAACTTCAATAATGCTACTTTTTAGGTCAAGGAGAGTAAAATGAAAAGGGGTAATGTCAGTCAAAGCCTCACTGAAAGATCATAGAGATTAAGGCAAAGTAATCTGAACAGAAGAAAAGTAAAAACTAGGTACCATTGGCAAATCAGAGTTGTTTCACTGTAAAATTAAGCAGAATAAATAAATAAAGAAGAGAACAGCTTCAGCATAGTATAGATTTTTGAGTGGCTGGCAGATTCTGGGGAGAAAGATTCTTCCCAGTCCCGCTGGTGAACTGTGTATGTGCAGTGCTTTGCACTGTAAGGTTTTAAGGCAAAAAAATACTAAAGTAATTTCTCATTTGTTATTGCTTTGTCTTTCTGAAAGCTTACAGTGATAGGAATGATTCCTTTTAAACTGGAGCCTGAAACACACAGGAAGTAAAACATCAGTGTTAATACCAAAGATTTAGGATGTTTTCTAATACATTTTAATCCCTGGGAACATTCAGCTAGATTTTCTGAGATAATTTTTCATTTCTGATACGTTCCAAGTGATTTATCCTAATGCATTTGCTAGATGAATTACTTGCCTTAATGTTGATTATGCTACCAAGACTAATCTGATAGAGATGACAGTATTTAATGGTTAGAACAATACTGAGAGCTGCTGTTTGTTGGTTGTTTCATTGATAAACTGTCTGAATATTAAATATTTATTTTCCTTATTTGGTAGTTGTAGGCAAGTTATCTTCAACAATCTGTTATAGGTCAATTGTAAGACAACCTTCAAAATTACACCAAAACCTGCTGTAGAAATTAAGTGAAAACAATAATACTGCTTTTTCTACTGATAGGATAAACTTTTCAATGCTTATGTATACCTTGTGATTTCAAAAATAATTTCTGAAGGAACTGAAAACTGGTGGCTACTGGCTTATTGCAGTGAAATGGTGAAAGATCAGAATGGTTCTGTCAATAATAAGCTGGGTCTGGTAATAACAAGCTGTACTTTTGTTGTAAAAATCTAAAGCAGCCCCATATTATCCAAACATGCTGCTAAAAAATTGACTCTACTGCAGCCAAAAACAGCAGAACTTACTATATATAACAGCAATTTTGTTAAAAAATTTGTGACTAGTAAACCTGTTTGTACATACTCGGTACCATTTGCAGTGTATCAATAAAGCTGCATCCCCCTTACATTGAGCATTTATAAAGGTGAAAAATTGTCTGACATTCTGGCAATGTAGCCTGCATATTTTCTTGTGAAACAAGAAAAAGAAAGGGGTGTATACTCCTTTAGAGAGAGAGAGAAGGGCCTATTGCAGCAAAAAGTAGCAGTTAGAATAGTGGTAGGTGATAAGACACAGGAACAGGTAAATCATGATGTGCATTTTTATAATTTCTTTCTTTTTTTTTTTTTGTTTCTTAATTTAGATTTTTTTGCAAAGCTTTGAGATATTGACACTTAATTTCAGAAGACATTTTCATGAACATTTCAAAGATGAAATGTTTTGCTAATGCAATGAAAAAAGAAATCATGATGTTTGCAAATGAATAATTCTACTTAAAATTCTTCAGTGGTGCAAAAAGTTGTCAAATATAAATGCTTCAAGATTATAGTGCTGAAAAGAAAAAAATCATTCAACAGTTGTATCATGGCTCTAAAGATCTTCTCTTTTAAAAAGCCTACATGTCTTTTGTGCATGTTCAAAAAACAAGTTTTTAATATGCCACACTTATTTTAGGAATACAAAATTCTTGATCTGTGCACTATTTGAATTAGCCATCCCTTTAAAAAACAAAATAATAAACTGATCAGCTTTAGATGGCAGAAATCAACTAAGTTGATATACTGAATTCAGCTCCATTCTGAAGGAAGTGATACATCATTAACTGATAGCTCAGGCACAAATAATCGGAATAAAGGGCCGTCCTGGTTTGAGACAAATTCGGAGGAACGTCAGAAATGAATGTTCTCTGATAGAAGGCAGGTTACAGCCGCCCCTCCACCACCAGGTGCGGAAAGAATTTTCCTCAGAGGAATGTGAGAAAAAAAAACCAACCCAATTTATTTAACAAGCAAAGTGCACACAGGCACAGGAGAAAAAAAGAATAATGCTAAATAATGAAATCTCTTGCTGTGGAGAGATTTCAGAGTCCTTTTTGGGTGTGGCTTTCTCCTCTCTGAGAATTTGGCGTTCGGCGTGGGCTGAGGTGTAAGCTCTCCTGGCCGAGCTGTAAGCTCCCTGCTGTTGTTGATCAGTCCAGAAGAGAAGAGGAAGAAACCAAAGTCCCAGGAAAACCTCTTTCCTCAGCTAATGAATGAGAAGCTAGCTAAAAGCAAAAGGAATGTAACTCTTCCCTGCTGCAGAAATGGAGCAGCTGGGCAGAAGCAGCCAGCAAGTTTCTCTCTGTTCTTGAACACAGCGCCAAAGGGATTCCACTGGCTCTCCCCACTCTCTTAAAGGTACCTAAAGACACAGGATTCAGGTCTGGGCATAGGGCAGACGATAGGGAATAGAGTATCAGTCAGCCCAGGACAAAGGCATAGTCCACTCCTAGACTGTGAGCTAGAAAAGCTCAACACTTTCTCAGCTCACCAGAGGATTTTGTTAGTGGGTTTGTGATATTTGTTACATGAGTCCCTTCCTTCCCTCAGCTTTAAAAATGAATGTTATACTCACTGATTATTTGTTAGATGCTTTGAGATGAAAAATTGTGGAGAAGAAGGAAAATTGGTATGTATGTTTCAAGTAATTCTTTAGCTTTGCTCCTCTTTGGCAAAAAGTGCAAAAAACCAAACCAGTTATGAATATAAGTAAGTTTTTTTTATTTTTTGTTATATGCTTGAAGAGACCTGGAATTCAGCAAATCATTATTTTTCAGTGAGACTTCATTTCTGTAGAATATTTCCAAGCAACTATAAATTAAACTATTAGTTTATACTACTGCTAATATTTTAACTGAGAGAGCAACTACTTCTTTTTGTTTTGTCTTCTTATTGTGCTTATCTGATTGCATAGTACAGGTTATGATCAATCATGATTCAAGTATAAGTTTAGGTTGTTTTCCCAGTTCTGTTGCCTTCAGTCTGACAGCTGCTCCCTTGACATCTCCCCAAACTAGTCAGACCTTAGAAGTAAATAATGACAGGCAAACTAAGAACTGTCTCTCATGCTGACAGTCATTTTTCATTCCCGAAAGATACTGTCAGTTTCTTGGATGACTGCTTGAGCTTCTTGGACTGCAGCCACATTTGTTTTATTTTTGAGAAGTTCAAGAGATAGCAGTGTGAAATGAGTGACCCTTTTCATCCTTCATCTTGAAAAAAACCATGAAAATGACCAGGTTGCTCAGTTTCAGGATAAACTTAGCATTTTCTCTTCCTTTCTTCAGACAAAGTGAAAGTAAATGGAATTTTATTCCATTAAAAGTGTTTTGAGTAACATAATCCACTGATTTTTTTTCTGGCAGTCAAAATGGGTAACCGTGTCACCAAAAGTATTTATTGCACATGCAGTTTGTTCATGTGTTTCACTGGTATTTCTGATCCCTTCAAATTAATACTGCTGAAAAATTAAAAACAAAGTTTGCTTTAACAAAGTAGCCACGGGATGTTAATAAATAATTCCTGTGCTGAAATTAGAATTCTTTCTGCTCTTATTATTTCAATGAGGATGCAGTGCCATAAGACCTATGGAGTCAGTCACGTGTACCTAAGGAGGAACCCACAAAATACCAGGAATAGAAAATGCTGACTGACCCATTAGATAAAAGTTTTTCAACAAATCTGTAAAGAAAATAGATAAATCACTAAAAAGTGTCCTTTTTCTATTCCAGTCATAGAGAAGAAAAACAAGCAGTGTGCACTTTTCCAGTGAAAATGGAATGAATGAAAGGCAATGAAATGTTCAGTAGCATTCTCCATGGACGGGCTGGAAATTTAAATATAAATAAAGTACTTTCATGATGACAGTGCATCCAAAAAATCCTTTGAATTTAGGCCAAACAGCTCTAGAGAAAATGAGAAATTCCTAATGCTTCCTGCCAAAGAAAAACAAATATGATTCCAAATTGAAACCCATGAAGACAGTTGCATATCTGTAGTTATGTTATGCAGTGGAAGTGGTGTTTGATTACATGCAAACCAATAGTAGGTCATGGATTTTAACCCTCAATACAAACAGAAGACAAGGTAACTACTGATTTTTCTAGCCTCACTTCATGATATGCTGCTTTTACTTTTCAACCAGGTGTACTTGAAATGCACATTTTAGAGTTATCAAAAAAAAAAAAGACAAACTGCATTGAATTTCATTCAACAAAAATACATAGGAATTAGAGTGGAAATACAGTTTAAATGTGTTTGCATCTTTTGTTGCTTTCTGAAATCTTTCTTTTGGTACTTTGGGCTTTATATTTTAGCTCTTTGCAGACGTAAAGTATGTATAGGTACAGGCATTTAACATAGAGCAGATATTCAGGGTTCCAAGTTATTCCTTGTTAAATAGTAAGCTAATTTGTACATGTCCTTGTCACTACATGGAAAACCTTGATAGTAAGTCTGGTGTTCTTTTCTTCAAAGGAATATCTCCAAAATCTCAAAAGTCTCATATCAGAAGAAATAAATGTGCCATATTAGTAATGGTTGTTAAAGCGAATGGAGAATAACACAAAGAAGGAAATACCATTATGTTTGGTGCATAGATAACCTGAGTAATCTATATAATTATAGAAATTACAGAAATCAGGTATTCAGAAAGGGATTAAGCATGTAGAGTTAATAATGAGAGTACCTGCAATGGCATTAGTGAAGAGCATATCTGTAAGGATTATAGTATTTATTATTACAGGATGTACATTGAACACATTCTAGGTATTAGAGATAAATGTGCTTCTTTGGTTAAAGTATAATTGTAAAAGTCTCATTTCACTGTTCTATTAAGGCTAAAATAATGGAGCAACTCAGATTTAATATGCCACTTTCAAAATCAGGGATTTTTTTTTGAAGTTACAGATACACTGTAATGCTGAAGGGAGCAGAAATAGAATGGGGGGAAATTCCAAATATGAGAGGGAGAAACTTAAATGATGGATGTCTTTGTCTTGGCAGCACAGAGCATCATCTTGTTTTTGGTTAATCGCTGTACAAATTTTATGGTCTATAATTATCTTTAATTATAGAGATACACAACCATTATTATGCTGAAAGGAAGATGATAGTTGTGCACAGTCAAACAACCTTCTTCTATATCTCTTTTTTCTGGAAAAGAGTATAGGATTATAATACTCGTAGGTGTTTCTTCTGTCAGTTTTGGAGCAGTATACATAACAATTATTTCTATTATCAACTCTCATCGCTCATTAAACAGCTTTGAAGAAATATCTTGCTTTGTGTCAGTAGCTGGCAAAGCAAAGTTGTAGAACAGCAGCAGGAAGATGATGAGGCTATAACTGTATTGGTGTTTCACTCTCCAGATGATCTGAGGCACCAGCTAGTACTGCTGGGGAATGGTGGTCCTCTGTCACACAAAATTTACCATGGGTGCTTCTCAGTCAGGAGTGACTGAGTAGTTTCAAGGTCAGGAAGGAAATACTGTTAGCACTTGAGAGATCCAAAACAGGCTTTGGATAGCAAGCAGTCTGGAAATGTGCCTGCAAAATACTCCAATGTAGATTTGCCGCTCCCTGAGGGAAAGAAACTTCTCTGTGCCTGGTGGACCATGTTGAAACCATTCAGTGCTGTGAAGGTACTTGATTACGCAACTGGAAAAGACTTACAAAAGGAAAAGCAGTATATCTTACTTTCAGAATTTAAATGAGACATGGTTTTGCTTCTGAACAAGCAGGAATATATCACGGAGTATATTGCTCTCTGTCAAAGCTGGTAATGTAGTTCCAGATCATTCTCCTGAATATTATTTCTCAGAAAAGGCTTCTTTCTGGAATCAGCACTCCTTAATTTGTCAAACATCAGGCAAAGAAACATATCAGTGATATATAATCTGATGATGAGTTGCAGTTTTAATATATATATGGTTTGCTGATACTTCTTTTTACTGGAGGAGGAGAAAAAGTGCAGGGAAAATGAGAAAGTCATATAATATTAATTGTACGTTCTTTTGAAATAGCTTTGTTGTGTTTCACATAGTTTTTTGTGGCTCTGAAAACAAGAACTACAGTTGTAAGACCATGTGGATGCATAAGACAAAAAAAATGGAGCCACTGACAGTTCAGTTCCTTTGGTTTTAACCAGAAAACAGTATAAGAGTTATTTGTATGCCATTTACAGGTTACGGAAGTATATTCCTCTTACTTTCATTTTCAGATCACCAGCAGCCTTCTTTGACCAACCCACTTTGTCTTTCACTTGAAAGACTTGATCAGAGAAATACTCATTCCATCTTCCCTTTTCCAAGCAAAACTGGAACATACAAAAACCTTATGTCAATTCAAAGGAAAACTGCTGCTACAATGGCAGAGATCTGGCAGCTTCCCAGTGGCTTCCTGCACCTTGTTTCTTGCTGTCTTCCATGCAGACTAGAGAGGGGAGACTGCCCTTGTCCATGGTGCAATACTTGTGAGGTGTGCAAAGAACACTTGAATGATGGCATGATCAGATTTAAGTTTTATTTAAATGCTTCTCAGGTTGGCTTTGAATCTGCTTTCAGTGTCATCTGTTGGTGCTACTCACATGGTTCTGTGTAACATTTGGCTTTGTTTTGTTAACAAAACTATGAACTTACAAAGTACAGGAATCAAAAAACCTTACACAATTAAAAAAATTGAGGAAGGAATTTCTGAGATAGCTCATAAATATTCTCTACTTTCATCATGATTGCATTATTTACCTGAGATTGTACCTGCTTTTTCCTTCAAGGGGCTACTTTTATTTGTTTGCATTTAAGGTTGTTTGGGGGGGAGCCCTGGAGACATGCAAAGCATGGCTTCATGCTTTCCCAACCACTTTATGTCAGAGGTGCTTAACCGTGGTGGAGGTTTTGTAATTGGAGAAGTTTTACATAAATGCATTTCTGGTTTTCGCTTTTTGTTATGTTTGCACAGACAAGAAATTGAACCTTTGTTGTTTGTGATATGCTTTTTGGTGGTCATCTTACTCAAATATCCATTGTCCATTAGGAAAGTTCATGCTGCCCTAGAAGGCATTTCACAAAAGCAGCTAAAAATGCATAAAAATATCTTCCTTTAGCCAAAATAGATCTAAAGAGCAGTGGTCTAGTGACTCACATCTCTCTTCCTAATTTCTCAATCATGTGCTTTTTCTTTTACAACTTATATTGGCTGTAGGTTATAGTAGCTGACAAACTTTCCTCTCTTTGCTGAATAGAACTTCTACTTCATAGTGCAATAAATTTTTATTATGCAATTTAAATCATTTATGCAATCCTCATTTAGGGATATTCTTAGAAAGAGTCATCTTTTGAATATTAGCTATACTAGGTAATTGTTATCCAATATTTCTTTTTCATTTATCAGATTATTTTTCACTTATTGTAGAGGTAGGCAAAGATTACATTGCCATCTGAAGTATGAATACATTGCTTGATATACAGAAAAGTCCAGACATACTTTTCCAGAAATCAGCATTAAAGTTACATACTTGAGTATGGCTATTTATGGTTTATAAGGGCATAAATGTTTTGAAATTTTACTGTTTTCTTACAGTCTTATTTGTTACTTTTTTTTTGTTTGGTTTTTTTATTGCTTCTTTTTTTCATGGCTAATGTCAGCATGTATAATAGAGTGGCAGCTTTGAAAATTGTCATTTCCTTGAGTGGGTCTCAATAATTACAAGATCACCAGAGAAAAATTGAATCTTAAAATATTCTGGGCAGTGAAGGAGGGATTTCCAGTAGAGGTAGAGAAAATAAAAATTCCGTAGTAAATTTATACTGCAAAGGTCTCTTTTATGTGTTTCATATTCAGGTGATGATTTCAAATTACAGTAAACAATAGCATCTACAATACTCAGAGGAATAGTGGCTTCCTTTATGAGGGAGATCTGGAAGAGGATGACATAATTAGTGTAGAAAAATGAGAAGTAAGAGGGGATTGTGTTTATTTTCTCTAAATGCATGAAGATACAAGTAAGTGCCAGAGCAGGAAGAATCTATTAAAATCCAGTGCTAGCAGAGAGGTAAATAGAGAAATTAGCCACGAATACATTTTGGTGGAGTATTTTATAAAGGAGTTGTGTAGTCTAGCTAGAAAAGAGCTAACTTTCTGGGAAAAGGGAGAATTCTTATCACAGTGCTTGACAGCTTCTGATAATTATGACTGTGCTTGGCAGCAAGAAGTTGGATACAGTAACCTCTGAATTCTCAGGTATATTTTTGTTGTCAATTTTTATCCCTTCCTCCAACCCCTGGCATCTCAGTATGCAAAATCTTCTCTTCTGTCTTTGGATGTCTATATACTTTTCTGAGAGAAAAGATTTTTTTTCATTTCTTTCAGTCAGTGCGTCTTGCCTAGGAGAACTGCAAAAGATTAAACATGAGTAAAACCAGCTGTTCTGCTGAGTACTCCCATTGAAAATAGCAGAGCAGTTGGGACCAACTTCAAAATGTGTCTCATGATTCCAGGAGAAGGTCTTGGTAGTCAGGCTGTATGCAAATGTAAAAGGTCTTTATGTAAAGATCTCTGTGGGTTTGGCCAACAG
Source organism: Corvus kubaryi (assembly GCF_017639235.1). Lineage (NCBI taxonomy): Eukaryota > Metazoa > Chordata > Aves > Passeriformes > Corvidae > Corvus > Corvus kubaryi. The sequence continues at coordinate 10,340,726 of NW_024581131.1, read as the reverse complement.
GGCATGGTTTGGAAAAGGAATATGGTGAAGCTTGTGGAACACTGGATCTCTATTCCATATAGGCACCATCCAGTGAGTATCACATTTTAACAGCTTTCTTTTATTCTTGATGTTCAACTTACATTAAGTGAGACTATTAAACTGAAGAGAAATGGATGTAACAAGCTGATACCATGTAAAAGTATTGAATTTCAGAAGCGGTCAGTCTTTAAGGGCTTTGCTGATAAGGTAAATCACTGTAAAAAAACTATTATGCTGCAGCAAATCCATTATCCAAAACTGAGACACAAGCCTTCCTCTGGGATGAAGTATGGCAGCTGTTCAATAACACACACAAACACTGGAGAGTAACAAGAGATTAAAAGGACAGGATTGTAACCATATGGTCACCACTGCAGTAAGTATATAAAAGGGAAAAACTTTCAGATGACGCAATAATTTTTTTTCTTTACTTCTACTGGCAGAGGTTAATAAGAAAAACTGAAGAAATCCTCAGAGAACCCCATTGTTCACAGGGCCGAATTATTTTACAAATGGTGACATTCAAATTCTGCTGTAATTCCGTCTAGAATACACTTGAAAAGGCCTGTGATGGGATGAACTTTTACAGCTAATTTTAGTCTTTGTCGATAACTCTTTTGAGAGCTATTGAATTGTTGGAATTTTGAAGAGGAAAAGGACATTTTGAGTGTCAGCGGTGTGTATTATGGCTATCCTTGTTGGTATTTCCCTTGGAATGCTGGAATATTGGATGTGTAAGAGCAGATTCTATATGGAGAAGATTTCATATTCTGCCTTGCTTATTTTTAGCAAAATTCAACTAATTTGAAATCTGCTAAAAAAAATTGTTTGAATTCAGCAGTACCCAAGAATGAAAATTTTTACTGTTTTTATCTAATTTGGGAAGGCAGAAACAAAGATAAACCAAACAGATGTCATATATCAAACAAAGGTCTTTCCATAGTAGTTTCTCTGTGATTGCAAAAGAAGAAAATCCTCTGTTTAGGCCCTTGAAATACTGGAGCATGCAGAACAGGCTGCTTGGTGCAGAGGAAGGAGATGGCCTCTGTTCTTGCTCACAACACACATCACAACATGGCCCCTGTTCATGCTTTAGTCACGGCCACAGATGGGTGCTCTTTCCAGTTCTCTCTCTTTCGTTAGGTTCAGTAGTTCTGTAATTGTCCTTCCTTTCTTTTATGATGACTTCTGCGGTGGTGACAGGTATCAATCGACAGCCCTGAAGATTATGATCTCCTTTACTGGAGATTAGGTATAGAGTATACAAATGCAATGCAGGTTTTGAAACTGTCAGTGCACCACAAGCCTCACCCATTGAAACCTTATTTATAAACTGGAGAAGCTCTGCTTCCACAAGCTATTCACTGAAGAGTTTATAGACATTCTTCATCCTTCGGATTCTTCTATTAAAGCAGCACTGCCATCACCATAGGGTTGAATTGGCTTGTTCCATATAAATAAGGAAACCAAGAGGTAAACAGGTGATAGACTGCCTAGAGCTCTTCAGTGAATTGATTATATTCTTTTAATACTACTTTACTGTTCTTGACAATTTGCACTGTTCTTTTGAGGGTTGAACTAAGTTTAGCTTTTGGCCTTTCACCAAATCTGATTTTGTTGTGGACTTTGTTGGTTTAAACAACATGCACACACATGCACACATCCTTGACCCTAGTAAATTTGTGCTATGTCCAACTATCCAAAATGTTGAAACCGATTCAAATTAAAAACAGATCTCATGTTGGTATACAACATTTATATATCTATTGTACTGGTTTGCATTGTAGTTGAATTTACATCTTATGTTATCTGAGTTCAAACAGGAAAATTCAAAGATACCAAAATATCACTGGTAAAGCAGTGTTATACTGTCAGTCATAGTGGCTGACTGCTGCATTTCAAGTAATGTTTTTGTTATTTTGAATGCTCACAGAATTATAAAAATTAATGATTAAAAAGCCAGTCATGGCCCAGTGCAGAAAGAATTGTGCTTAAAGATATTTTAGCCAGCTTTTTTTTTTTTTTTAAAGTGAAAAGATCACATTTTTTCATCTAATTCTGAAATGTACTTTAGACCTTGAAAACAGTTTATACACAAAGCAGCACTTTCTTTTCTGCATTAATACTGTAGCAAGAGGGAAAGGCCTTGCAAATTACTACTAATAAAACCACAACATTCAATTCCTTTACGAAAAAGAAAAAGCAGCGCAGCATAAATAGTTTGTAGAGCAAATAACCTAATAGTCAATACACTATTTCTGCAGAAGAATAAGTTTCTAAATGGTAAATATTTTCGGTGATTTTATGTTTATCTGAAGACAAGCTGCAACAAGCAATTTAAAAAAGTAACACTAAGTTTTATTTAGAAACTAATTAACCCTTCTAGAACAGGGACTGATTGTAGGAAGATTTACTCTTTGTGTCTGTGTTTGTGCAGAAGGATAAAATCAGAAACACAGATGCAATTCTTAGTGAACAAGAGGTTTTGTGGCTCCACTGAACAGTGCACGCTGCTTTGAGGGGAATCAGTGAATGGATGAATCAACTCTCCTGCTGCTCTACCACAGCAGGTCTTTACTGAAAAATTTGCAGTTTATCGGGAAATTTTATAGGGCTCTGTATTCTGCACTCTGCTGGTGTCCAGCTCCAGCACTGAGATCTCTCTGAAGTCTCTCCTAATTAAAAATTTACCCACACCAGAAAATTTTTCTTTGATGGTAGGTCGTTGTTTTGGTTTACTTGCTTAGCTGTTGTTTTAGTCTCTGCACCACATCAAATTTAGCCCAAGTTTCTGTGCTCAGTATTAAAGAGCATGATACAATATTCATGTCTGAAATGGAAAAAATCTGCTCTGAGTTTTTGAGTCCGTGCTGTGTTGCATCCTAAAAATGTGATGTGTTTGTGATGTGTTGCCTTCTACAAAAGGCAGCCCAGGTAACTTGGTTGTACATGTCTTCACTAGAAACAAGAACAGGAGATATTGAACAACAAGATAGGAAACATGAATAGTTGCTGCATTACATTTGTGGTCAATTTGAAACATTTTGCGCTTAAAATAATATCTAAAGTTAATAAAGTAGTTTAACATCATTGTTCCTTTCATTTTCAAATAGCACAGTTGAGATGCTGTGATGCTGAGGTACTTGATAAGAGCTTGTATAGGGAATGGATATAATCTTTGGTTGCTAATACCCTGTATAAAATTACCAGATACACTCATGTATATGAATGAAAATATACTTTGGGTTTTTTGTTTGTATGTCTGCCTAAGAGTAAGGTAAAAATCAAGCCCAAAATCTTAGGTAACTTTCTCAGGTCAAACTGCCTCAAAGATGGCACATTAAAAAAGTATGAAATTATTTTATACCCACAATAAAAAAAAAAGTCACATCTAAAGTCTGACTTACTAAAAGTAGTTTTTATAGATAGAGTTCATGGCAAGAAGTTTTTATTGTGTCATTTGGACTTTCTGTAACAGTATTTTCTTTTACATATTTAAACGAGCTGGAGACCTCTTGACCTTCTTATCAATATGTCAGGGTTCATTAAATACTTGCTGAAATTAGGGAAAAGATGAAGAGATAGAAAAGAAGAAATCAGAGAGAAATATGGCTGAATGACTCAGACAAATTGGCTCTTCTAAGATGATGAAAAGGAAGCAAAGAAATATCTTTCATAGCAAGCAATATTAAACTACTTTTTCTTTCGTTCTTCACACCATATTTAACCTAAGGACATAGGCTATAAGGCTGAACAACTGACTGCTAATACTTCTCCAGTACATGTTGTCTTCAGATTAGAAACATTTAACTCTTGAACATGTTAAACTGTCTGAAATAAGAGAATATTAATTGTATTTCTTCTATTTGTTAAAATTAATCTTCGACCTTTGCAGAATGAAAAAATTGAAAAATTGAAATATTGGTCCTTATGACTACAGTCAAACATGTCTTCAGTCTCGTTCATTCAATTCCGAATAGTGACACTGGCCAGATTAGTTAACCAACTAAAGCTCGTAACCTCTGTTACATGACAAATTTAGGTGCAATATTAAACTATTCCTACTAATTATAGAACTCTGTCTTGCTAATAATAATAATGCAACCTCAGATTCTGGTGATTTAATTTGTTAAGGACACACTTTCTAATCAGAACCAGACACACTTTCTTTGCCAGTGAAATCTGTAATTTTTAACTGATACACTTGTAGAATGCCATTACAGTCTCTAAAAACAAAAGAAATTTTCATTCTGGCACTTCCATAGTAATTGGTATCACCAGATAAAATAGGCAGAAACTGTAGAAAGAGTGGTGTATGTAGCACCAGCTTGCTGCTTTTAAAATTTGCAATGGAGTCTTGATTTAGTTGCCTATATCTAGCCTCCAGCTGCCTTTCCAGATGGGCATGAGTCTCCCATAGATCCTGTTACATCTGCCAGACTCCTGACAATGTCTCACATAATTCTGGAGCATGACAAATAGCATTAGACATTTATATTTAAGCAACAGATTGAGCCCTGTATGTTTAAATACCAAGAGTATATGTCATTAAGCTTTACTGAGGGACTTCAAGGAGCATTGTGGAAAAGTAAAGTATTTCTGAGCTGGGATCAGAACAAATTCAGTGTTTTAGTTCTTTGTGAGTCAGGATTTAACTGCAGGCCATCAAACGAGACATCAGTGTGATTTCCATAGATGAAATTATTTTTTGTCTAGACTCTGGTCAAATTCAGTGTTCATTTGGAGTAAGGCTTTTAGATATCCCAAATAAGGCTTTCTAATGATTGTACATTATAAAACAAAACAAACAAATAAGCAAAACCCCAGCAAACCCCCCCCAAACCCAAACCCACCAAACAAGAAAAGAAGAATGGAAATACAAAAAGAAAAAAAAGTAATACACCTCCAAAAAACAGAAGAACAGTGATATTACTTCTGGTTTCTTTGCTATTTAGAAGTTTGGCTAATTCTACTCTGTCTGTCTCAAAGCACCCTATGGTTTTTAAATGGATAAGATATTTACATCTACCTACTAATCTAAAGGGCTGACAGCGTTCATCTGTGCTGTTAAACCACTGCTGTGTTCTGTCTCATAGTTGGCTGCACTTCAGTAGTAAATGGAATTAGTCTATTATTATAGAGTTGTGAAGTGCTTTGAGGTCTGTCAGGACGTATAATATTTTGTGACTGCTTGCCAAATAGGTAAATATCCCAACCATTTTACATTCTTAAAAAAAGGAAAAATAAAATGAAACTATATGTTGTTATTTGCATTATCATTGTTACCACATTTTAGCTTTACAGGTAACAGAAATCCTGAGGAGGAAGTGTTACACTGAGAATTATCCAGTCACCTTTTTTTGAGAAATACACAATAGGTATTTCAATAGCAAGGAAATATATTCACTTGAATTTTTTTTTTAGGTTTCATCTCCTAATTTTGTTACTACTTTTAATATTTAGGCAGATGAAGAATTAATCCAGCATTGTATGTCTTTGCATAGGAACTTCAGGAACTTTGGGTGCCTTTTTCACTCTTTTGCAGGAAAGAAATTCAACGCTTTTCACAAAACTAAAAATGAGAAAAAATAGTCTTTCTATCTGACATGTTTTAGTGACCTCAGTAGTGATATCATCCAAGAATAATTTAGGTTGGAAGGGGCCTCTGGAGGTTGTTTTGTCTGGCTGCACACTTGAAGCAGAACCAGCTTAGCTAGATGAAGCTGTTCTCAAAGCTTGTTCAGTTAAACTCTAAACATCTCTAAGGATGTAAATTCTTCCATTTCTCTGGGCACCTGTTTCAGCATTTTATCGCTCTCACTGTGGAAAGGGTTTTTTCCTTATATCTCATTAGAATTTCCCTTCAAGCATCTTGTGTCTGTTGCCTCTCACCCTGGCACTGTGTACCTCCAAGATAATTCTTGATCTGTCTTTACCTTCTCACTGAGTAGCTCATTTTGGCAATAAGATCCCACATCAGATTTCTTTCTTTGACGGATTGAACAAAACCAGTTATCTTAGCATCTTCTGGCACATTGGGTTCTCCAGTACCCCAGACATCTTGCTGAATTTACAGAGATGGTTACCCATTCTGGTATGGCACTATCTTTCTTATACTCGATCTCAAAATTAAAGTACAGTATTGAAGATGTAGTCCCAGAGACACAGAACAGTGGGCAATAATCCCTTGTGTTAACTTGCTGACCACAAGCTCTATTACTGCATATAGCCCAGTATGGTTTAAGTCATCTTTACCACAAGGATATATTGCTGTTAGGCTTCTTTCTTTCCAAAAAAAGCTTAGCCTGTCCTGTTGCACAGGTTGTTTTATTGTAAATAAAAAAATGCAAAGAGTTTGCATTTTCATTTATTAAGCTTCATTTATGCTGTGCATGAATGCCTGCAGCACGGGAATCTCAAAGGAAGAATGAGAAGTCGGTGTGCAGTCACAGAGCTATGATCTCATTGGAATCACAGAGTGGTAAGGATAGGTTACATAATTAGTAGGCTTCTTTGGATAGGTACATGCTGAAGGAAAGGATCAGGGCAGTAAGGAAGAGGAGATGTGCTTTGTCCAATGAGCAGCCTGAAGGAAAGAGGAGGAGCCGTTTGGGAACTTAAGAGCAAGGACCAGATCAGCAAGTGTGGCATTTTGGTGGGCATTTGCTATAGAAAACCTGGTCAGGAAGAAAAAGTAGATCAAGCCTCTTTCTGGAGAACTAGAGAAAGCATCAGTATTAGAGGCATTAATCTTTAGTGGGCACTTGAACATCTGCAAAGACACCTTTACAGTCCAGCTCTCTTGTGAGCATCAAGGGCAGCTCTTGATACAGGCAATAAGGAAGCTGACCAGGGAAGATGATTGAGTAGACCTGCTAGGGCCAAATAAGGAAGAAATGGTCAGACTTGTAAAGTCTGATGGGAGAAGTAACCACGGAATTCTGGGTGTTAAATTATGGTAACTCACCATGCTTGTATTGTGTGGCAGTCACGCACACTGAGAAAACAGATGCTAAAACACTGTAGGTTGGTACTGAGACTTTACATAGGGAGTTTGATGATACTGTAGGTGAGTGCTGGTGATTGGTGTAGTGTGTGTTCTGCTAGAATCTTGATTGTCACTATTTCTTTACTAGACTTTTTTTGGGCTTTTTTGTTGTTTTTACTAAAAGATGTAAAAATATAGGATAAATGAGAACAGAGGGATTTTGGGAAGGCTAGCCCCAAATAACTAACATTGAAATGTTCCCACAAATTGCTTTGGAACCCCATTATTTATATGGAGGGGAGAAAGAAAACTGCCCACCCAAACCATTAATGGAATATCCCAGGCCAAAAACATCCTGTACTTGCTTCAAGGCAGATGATCAAGAAACGCCTATTACTTTTTTTTTTAAATTCTTCATGAACCAAAAAAAGGACAGAATTTTCAGGATTTTAAATTTCTTTTCAAGACAAACCAATAGCAGAGAGGCAGAGAGACAGCATAACAATTAGAAGCAAATTACAGAGAGATTGATTAAAAAATAGTGTGTAAAAGGTTTATTTTTGGACAGTAGCAGTGAGGGTATTTTTATTCCTTGGCCTCTTATTTTATATAAATATCTGACAGTTTTGCAATAAACTTGCTTCTTTACCCAGTGATCTGAGAAATAAATTGGCTAGGCAAAAGTGGGCTGATAAAATATTGTAGCATCATCTTTACAAAGCCAGAATATTGGAAAAGAATCACAGATTGTTTTCCATTGTAAAATGAAGGATAAAGATGAAATGGATTAATGCTGCTTCTAATGATTTACATTACAGTTAGCTCTATGAGGTTTGCAATTTTTATGGTATTTGGCTTTCAAAAGATAATTTAATTCATGTGAAGAATCTACTGTGAACTAATTTAAAATATTTCTTTTGATGTTCAGGCCCTAGCAGAGGGAATTTCTATGAACTGCCAAAGTAAGACTTGCATTAAGGTGCACAGGGTTTTGAGTACCTTCTGTCACGTAATTGTAGAAAAAAATCCTTCTTATTTCAGGGCTTGTGGCTTCTTCAGGGAATGCACTGATGCAGAGTTGTTTGGAGAACAGTGAAGCTAAACAGAAAACAAAGCAATAAATACGCTCAGGGGTAACAAAAGTTTGGTTTCTGATACCGAAAGGGCCTAGTCCTTTTCTCCATTGTTGGCATTTATTAAATGAACATAAAAAAATTATAAAATATAAAACTGGTAGAGAAACTCCAGTAGAATGGCACTGGGAATTCATGAATTTTCAGCCATTTTCCAAAATGTATGGAACTTATTGGGAAAGAAGTAAACAGGCTTCTTTACAGCCCAGAAATTATGATTCATGGTAGCGGCAAGGGTAAGTTGTAATACAGTCTAAAAAGAGAAGACAGCACCAGGTGTGTTTGAATAAATAGATTCCAGGTGGTATAATCTCCAAATATTGGATGCCACATGGAAGATAAATTTTTCATGAACTGCATCCCAGTATACAAGATAAGAGATGAAACATTTGCACCAAGGTTAAAAATACTCGAAAATAAGTGAAATGTCAAGTATATTTCTAGCTGTTCTTTCAGTTAGAAAAAGCCATTTCAAAATCTCTTGACAAACATAAAGGAAAACATGTGTGTGTGAATTTTGAATAGGTCTCCTCTTCCCTGATTCCAAGTTAAAATACTGAGAACTGCTGGTTATGAAAAGATTTTAACAGTATGTGTAGTACGGGTCACAGTTTAGCTGGAATCCTGAGATTAATGCAAAAAAACCCCAAAGGCACTACTAGCTACAAAGCCCACAAGCGTCATCACTGGTTTGTCATAACATATGCACATTTTTGATTACAAAATGCACATACAGCATTCAATAGGCATTTTTAATGATTTTGTTCCCCCTGATCTGGAAATGACTAGGTACACAGTGTCTTTTTAGACTGACAATTTGCATCAAATGAATAGTTTTGAATGTCTGAAAATTATTTTTTTCCCTGTAAATTTGGACTTAAATTCTGCTTGAAGTTGGCAATAACCCTACTGAGTGAAAACTAGAGTGGGATCATAATTCCATTCTCTCAATCTTCTTGCTAAGCCATATGGACTTTAGGTTCCCTATAGCTCTGAAAAGTGTCTTTCTGTCACCACTCTGGCTTTACTTGTAGAAATCTATTTTGCACTTATTTCAGTAAATCCCACAACAATATGTTGAGATCCCTTTTTTTGCGGTTCTCCTGTGCAAAGCATCACAAGAAACGTGGACTGGTCATTCCAGCAGTCTCTCATCATTCCTAGTGGTAGCAACAGTTGCGATGCACCAGAGAGAAAACAGAACACATGATTTCTCCTACTCTTTTAAGTAAATAACAACATATAAATGTTGCTTTGGTGACACAAAAGTGACCACAGTGTTATCTGTTGTGCTGGCACCATGCAGAAAAATGTTTAAGAAAGAAAGAGGCAGCTGAGGGTGTAGGAGCATCTGACTGGAAACATGATCTTGAAAGGAGGCAGCACATTGAGCAGGAACAGCCTTGAAGGGCTGTGGCTGCAGCAAGGATGCTGAGAATGAGAGCTGCAGGAAAACCTTAAGGAGCAAAGAACATCTGAGAAAAGGGGCAAGAAGCAAAGTGTGGGAGAATAAAGCAAGAAGAAGCAAAAAGCGTTTGAGAGAAAATGTTGTGTACATGACCCTAACGTCCAAGTGTTTGCTTGATTGCATTCTTTTTCTGCCCCATGCCTCGCTTGGTGATCAATAGTAAGCGTTAATTAGCAGTAAATTAAATCAAGTAGAAATTTCCCAATTTAAGACTGTTGTTTGTTGCATATACACATAAGGCTGAAAAAGGAGATTGTATACCTAGCACTAAAATAAACCAACAGTGACTGAAAATCTGAACAGCTTAATTTCTAAAACTAAGCCTGATGTTAGGCACCAACTGTTTTCTTAGAACATCTGTATTTTAGCTTTCCAGCCTGGGAAAGCAAATATTTGCAAGCAACACGTTTCTGGTAAAGCGTTAGATTGTTTCTACTACCTGCCTCATGCAGGGATAAATACTCTCTCACATAATTGGCTTTTCATGTGAGGGATAACCAGGAGGTAATGCTTACATTACTCCCTTGGGATTTAATAGTCCTATGTATTTGCTTTCTTTGAAAATAATTAGAAATTACAAAAATGTTTCCAAAAGCACATGTAAATGTTTTTGCTACATTTTCACTGTCAGTATGCATTTAAATAAAACACACTTCCCCCATATACACCCACATACAGAAAGTATAGGAACACCCTTATGAATTCTCACTCTGTGCACTGCAAATGTCCCTTCATCCTTTACTTTTATCCTTAGTTCTAGGACTGCTGGTTTTAATAGTGCCACTCAAATGTATAGTTATGTTCACATGTACTTGGAGGCTTCTTGCCCTAGGGTTTTCTTTCTTTGTGGAGTTTGGTGGTCATAAATTGCTTAAGTAAATCAATTTTTTGTAGGGTTTTGAGGAGAGTAATCTGTTGCTATGTCTTAAAATGTCAAAAGAAAGACATGCCCTACCCCCACCACACCTGGAAAGAAGTTTGAAGATTCACATTCTTCCTTCAATGCGATTTAAGATCTGTGAGATCAGCCATCAGGAATGATAAAACTTGGTGATGACATTTTCTTTATCCTGGTGAGCATATTCTGTAGAAGTGCTCTGTGAATTGAATTATGGAATCCAAATATCATTGTATTCATCTCAAATAAAAACCCAAAAAACCACTGTTCCAGTTTGGGCAAATTTAGAAATATATCCTCTGAGAGAAGGCA